>NC_026006.2:21816633-21999133 GCF_000442705.2 Elaeis guineensis | reverse complement strand
ACTAGGATTTGTATGCACCTAATTTCTAATTAAGTTAGGATTTAAATCAGAATTAAATATAGTTTAATCTGATTTAATTAGATTTCTAGTTGGATTAGGATCATCATTAATTAGGTTACAATTAATTTGGATTGGGTTCAAAGAGCTTGACCTAATCTACATAAGAATCCTAGTTAGACTAGGATTCCAAATCCTCCCTTGCGCCACCTAAGAAACTTCAAGCCCACACCACTAATTTAATTCTAGATAATTTTTATGAGATATCTATATCTAAGAAATATTATCTCACACCACTTATTCTATAGATTTAAATCAGATTTGATTTGGTTCAATATGGAAAGAGATTTAGTTAATTATGGAAAGTGGTTTAGGTTTATCTCCTTTGTTTGAAAGAGTCCCTCTTCACAAGGACTCTTCCCTCCTCTCATGCGCCAACTTCCTCCATCCTTATTCCTTCTTTTTATCACCCCTTTTGAGGTTATTTTCATGCTTTCCATGAAATAGATAAGGCAAGCAGCATCCAAGAGTTGGACGCCCCATGGACTCCTTGTTGATTAGGCCTTTTGACCTAATCTGCCATATATAAAGTTACCGCCCCATATGAGATGAAATAGGCAGTCAAAAATCAGTGAAAAATAGATAGAAAAACCAAAGGAAAAAGAGGATGGCATGGGTGGTTTGAGGTGCCAATATCCATGGAGGAGAGTCCTCTATCAAGAGATCAAAAGTTGATGTCTTGTAGAGAAAAAAGGTAAGAGAAAAGATTGTCTTCTCTCATTATTTTTCTTTCATATTATTCTCTCTTTTTGGCATAGAGAATAATATCACACAAGAATTTTTCTAACATATGCAATAATGAGAGAAGGTATCTCATTAGTGAAGCTCATCATGAAAAAGATTGTCAAATTGAATTAGCTCGGACTATATGATTAATCCACATAATTTCCTAATCAGGCTACGATCATACTATATGAACTCATTTTTAAAAAGATTGTCAAACCCTACTTTTCTCCATGGAGACTTAGAGGAGAAAATTTATATGGAGTAGCTAGAGAGATTTCTGATTAAAGGCAAAGTGCATCTTATATGCAAATTAAAGAAGAGCTTGTATGGACTTAAGCAAGTACCTCGACAATAGTACAAAAAGTTCGATTCCTTTATGATGGACCATGGGTACAATAAAACTACTTTTAATCATTGCGTATTTATAAAAAAATTCTCTGATGAAGACTTTATTATTCTTTTACTTTAGGTGGATGATATATTGATTATTGGCCATAATGCCAGAAAGATCAAAAGCTTAAGAAGAGAGTTGCGCAAATCATTTTTCATAAAGGACTTAGGGTCTGCTAAACAAATCATTAACATGAGAATTACTTGTAATAGAAAGAGCAAAAAACTTTAGTTATCTTAAAAAGATATATCGAAAAGGTGATTAAAAGGTTCAACATCAGCAAATCCAAACATGTTTCCTCTTTATTTACAAGTTACTTTAAGCTCCAAACAATGTTCTACAAGTGAGAAAGATAAAGAAGAAATGAAGAAAATTTCTTATGCATCTACAGTTGATAGTTTGATCTATGCCATGATTTGTATAAGGTCAAATATTATTTATGTAGTTGATTGTCAGTCAGTTTCTCCCTAATCCTAATAAGAAACATTGGACAGCTATTAAATGGATTCTCAAATATCTCAGAGATACTTTTGTAGTATATTTTTACTTTGGTAGTGGCAAACTTGTATTGGATGAGTATACAGATACCGACATAGTTGGTGATATAAATTCTAGAAAGTCTATATGGAGATACTTGATGACTTTTTTGGGAAGAGTAGTGTCGTAATAATCTAAATTACAAAAATATATTGCTTTGTCTATGATAAAGATCGAGTATATTGCAATTATAGAAGCTTGCAAAGGACTTTTGTGGATAAAAAATTTTCTATAAGAGTTGGCTTAGAATAAGAGAAGTATATATTTTATTGTAACAGCCAAAGTGTCATCTAAGATTGTCTTCTCCTTTTGCCGATCCTAACCTTATTTCTCTGTTCAAACAAAAAGAAAACAAAAAGAATATGAGCTACACTAGCCCAGTAAGTAGAACTTGCGCTTCCTTATCGGATCAAACATAAGTTTTTCATGATAATGCAATATTTAGAAAATAGCAGGTAATACAAAATAAAGCATTTCATAGAGCATATAACAAAACAAGTTATAAATTCATCATGCATGTATAAATCATGTATATTTCACAATCATGAATCGTAAATCATTTTCATCATGTATTCATGTCATGTTTTAAAACATTGCTCACAGATATTCGTGCTAAGGTCACTATTATACCTGTGACAGGGTCATGTTTCTTAATCGACAGAGTTCTTAATTCATGTGCCAACTTTATACCCGCTGGCAAGGCCATGTTTCGTGTGGATGCTAGCTTCGGATGTCGACCTTCCCGAAGGGATTCATCCATAGCCATCTGAGAGCCTTTGAAATCATTATATCTTTTTCTTAAAGCATACATATACATAGATGGAAAAACAATGAAATTCAAGCTTCATAATCATGCTGTTTTCATAAGACATATTCATGAAATCAATGCTCATAATAAAATATGCTTTTTCATATCACATATGCCGATCCTTATTTTATTAAAAATATGATTTCATTAATAATAATTCTTTGTATAAAAATATCATTTAAAAATAAATAAGGAGCATAAGATCCACTTACCTCGTTCATCTTAGATCTTCAGACTTCGTTGAAAGAATCAGCTAATCCTAATTAAAATATCAAATCATAATCAATTTTTATTCCATAAATATAATAAGATTAAATCATAAGGAAAGAGGACTGTTGTCCGGATGTGTCGGACCATCAAGATACCAGGGCAATTCAGGATCTCTTATTTGAGGGTCAGATTCAAGTGACTTGATCAAGAAATCGTGAAGCACAGATCGAATTAAAGTCAAGATCAATCAATAGAATTTTTTAACAATAAATTTGAAAGATCTTTGATACGATCAGATGAGGTTGACATACAGCACGGATATCAAAGTAATTTCGGATCATCTTATTAGAGTCAATATGAACCCCTAAAAGATGAAGGCATGACTCGATACAGGATTCATAGATCTTCTTAGAGAGAGAAAGTCGGTCATGAGAGAGAAAGTAGAGAGAGAAAGTGGAGAGAGAATCTTCGTATCCTTCAAAAGTGGCAATCATGATTGAGATCATCAAAGGTTATATCAGGGTGACTTAATATGGATTAACCATGATCGATGTTATCAATTTCGAAGAAGGATCGGATCGAGATCCGATCTACTGCATGAATTTCGGAGCAGTCTCAGATTATCATATTTTCATCTCAAGTTTCTCCTAGGGTCTGTGATGCAATCAGAGAGAGAGAATGATCCTAGAGAGACAAAATCCATAAAAAGAGATAAAAGGATCTAGAGAGAAAAAATAGGGAGAAAATCTAGAGAGAGAAAATGGAGAGAGAATGTAGAGAGAGAAAGTCCAATTTTAGAGAGAGAAAGACTTAAGAGAGAGATGAGAAAAACTTTCTCTCACATGTATTTTTTATTATTATTATTATTATATATATATATATTTCTTTTCTTTTTCTTTTTTTTTCTTTTTCTTTTTCTTTTTCTTTTCTTTTTAGAGAGAGAAAATAGAGAGAGAAAGAGAGAGAAGAGAGAGAAAGAGGGGAGAGAGGAAATTTTTTCTCTTATTTTATTATTTTTTTTTTCTATTTTTTTATTTTTCTATTTTGCATTTTCTTTTCTTTTCTTTTTCTTTTTCCTTTTTCTTTTCTTTTTCTTTTTTTTCCTTTTTCTTTTCTTTTTCTTTTTCCTTCTTCCCGCGGCCTTCTTGGGCCGAAGTAGGGGAAGACCGTGAGGTCCCCCCCTTGGTGGCTCGGGCTCCGATGGGGTGGCGGCTTGGCCGGAGGTCTGGCAACGACGGCCGACCATGCGAAGTCGGTCGGCGACGGGGTTCGGCCGACAGGCTTTCTTCTTCTTTCTTTTTTCGAAAAATAGGGGATCCGTCCCCTTTCTTCATGATTTTCGACTATTGAGCGGTCGCCGGCTGCCAAGGTCTCTCGGGAAAGCAAGATAGGAAGATCATGGAAATGCTACATCGGTGTGGCACCACGGGCAATGGCGCTGATGGTCGAAAAAGAGGAAGAATGGCTCGACCGAACAGGGGAAGAACAGGACCACCCCTATTCATAAGTTTTCCATCGATCCCGACGGCCGGCGAGGGGGTGCAAGGCCATAGAAGGAGGAGAAGAAAGAGAGGAAGGAGGGTCGGGACTTACTTCGACTTCGGTGAGGTCTCCGACGAGAAATTGAGGCGAACATAAGAGCAGGGTCGAGAGCTTCAACGGGAAATTTTGAGAGAAAGAAGAGGAAGATCTCGCGGCTGGTCGTGGCTAGCTTTTGAGGGGGAGAAGGGGAATTTTTAAGATTCTTCCCAAGTGTTTTCGATGGCCCTGGGAGTTCTTCTCCTGGTCGGACATAGGGAAGAAGAACACTCCCGCTGGGAGTCTTCGTCCTCCATTTTTTCTTTCTTTTTTTTTTTGTGTTTGGGCTTTTGTGGGCTGGTTTTGGGCCCAATTGGGCTGGGTTATCATAGATTCAATTCAAATCTAATTCGAATCCGATTTGAATTCAATTTAAGATTTTGTCAAAACTAATTTAATTAGGCTTTAAATCCAAGTTCTACTTGGATTATAAAATTAAATTAGCCTTAAATTAAGTCAATATTAATTAAATTAAATTAAATTTATATCAATTAAAAAAAATAATTTTCAATTTGGATTCGATTCGAATCCAATTCGAACCCGATTCGAATCCAATTCAAAATCCTGTCAATACTAATTCAATTAGACTTTGAATCTAAATTCTACTTGGATTGTAAAATATAATTATCATCAAATTAAGTCAAATCTAATTAAATTTAATTTAATTTAAATTAATTAAAAAAATAATTTTTAATTTAGATTCAATTTCAATCCAATTCGAATCCGATTCGAATCCAATTCAAAATTCTGTCAAACTTAATTCAATTAGACTTTGAATCTAAATTCTAATTAGATTATAAAACTTAATTATTCTTAAATTAACTTAAGTCCAAATAAATTTAATCTGATTTAAATCAATTAGAAGAAAATAGTTTTCAAATCAGGTTTAATTCGAATCTAATTCGAATCTGATTCGAATCCCATTCGAAATCCTGTCAAACTTAATTCAATTAGGCTTTGAATCCAAGTCCTACTTGAATTATAAAATCTAATTAGTCTCAAATTAAGTCAAATCTACTTAAATTAAATCTAATTTAAATTAATTTAAATTTGATCGATGATTCAATTCGAATCTAATTCGAATCTAATTTGAAATCCCATCAAATCTAATTCAATTAAGCTTTGAATCCAAATTCTACTTGAATTATAAAACTCAATTATTCTCAAATTAAGTCAAATCTAATTAAATTAAATCTGACTTAAGTCAATTAGGACTTGATCCATGATTCAATCCGAATCCAATTCAAATCCGATTCGAATCCAATTCAAAATCCTGTCAAACTTAATTCAATTAGGCTTTGAATCCAAGTCCTACTTGAATTATAAAATTTAATTAGTTTCAAATTAAGTTAAACTTAATTAAATTTAATTTAATTTAAATAATTAAAATTTGATCTATAATTAGTTTCGAATCCAATTCGAAATCAGACCAAACTTAATTCAATTAACATATTGCTTTTTGCATAATCGGAGGGCTCAAATCACAGTTGGTCATGATCGGATAGCTGAGAATGATTTTGAGTTTGATCAGGCATGGTCAGAGACTATTTTGCATGATTGGACGGCTCTGGAATGAACCGGTCACGATCGGACGGCCACGACTGATTCTAAGCTTGATTGGGACTACCGTCTAAGGATAGGACGTAGATGGTAACAAGCTCATCTGATATTATAATTTTTCTTCTTGATAAAGATTGTCAAATGTTACATTGAGTCAGCTCAATAGAAATTGAGCTAACTAACTAGGGTCCTGAGTCGACCCAAATAATACTGAGTCGACTCAATAAGCGAACTACAACAATTATATTAATTTCAGTCAAAATAATTCTATATAAATAGTAATAAAATCAATCATAAATTATTTTAAAACTATTTTAAACATGTTCATAATTCTAGATTTTATTTGTAAAGATTAGATACAACTACTTTTCATATAACATATCATATACACAATTTTAGAATTTTTGAAAAAATAAATTTTTTTTTTCACATTCATCTTCATGGGATATAGTCACAATGGCACCCCTATACATCATAAGAGGATCCAATTGAATAGAAAAAAGAGAGATCTAATCTCTATTACCTCCTGTTGGTGCAAAAATCCACCAGCGTCGGAGAAGCTAGAGTCGAGGGAGCCGCGGTCATCGTCGGGACCTGCAAAGGAAGTCTAAACCGGAGTTGGGGGTGCTCCGACAAGACCCTCCGATGCTCAAGTCAGTTCTCTGCCTCAACAAGAATGGAGTGCTCGAATAGAAATTTTAGCAGAGTTTTGAGATAGAAATTAGAGCTTAGAGAATAACGTATCTGGGACCCTCCTTTTTATAGGCGGAGGGGCAACGGATTGATAGCGATGTTTGTAACTGCCTAATAGTGGGCCGCTCGGGGCCAAGAAGAGTTTGTTATGGAGAGTAAATGGGTGGGGTCGTGGCTATCACCGTGCCCCACCACGTGGAGCCTATTGCGGAGAGTGGAGCAGCGTCCATTATCGTGACTTGCCAGAGAGTGGTGGAGCCGCGTAGAATCCGTCGCAGGAAGTGGAGCAGAATCATGGCTATTACTGCGGCCTGCCGCGTGGAGCCAGTTGCGAAGAGTGGTGGAGCCGCACAGAATCTGTCATAGGAGATGGAGCAGAGTCGTGGCCATTACTGTGGCCTGTCACGCAGAGCCTGTTACGGGGAGTGGTGGAGCCACGCAGAATCCATCGCAGGAGGTGGAGCAGAGTCATGGCCATTACTGTGGCCTGTCAGGGAGTCCAGGCCTGTCGGTCGAAGCTCGATCGAAGTGCCTGGCAAAGAGAGGTAGCTATCCATCTGAGAGGAGCTCGGATGTTGCTGGCGAGCCTTCTACCGTTGGGTGCCTTGAGCATTAACACTACATGCGAGGGTCATTTGCTGTAGGAGCTCGGTCGGGGGGCTTTCCCCAGACGAAGCTCGGTCTTATGCAGAATTCGGTGGAGGGTCGACCGGTCAGTGGGTGTCGGATGGCGCTGAAGAGGTTCATCTGCTGGAGGGATCCGACTGCTGGAGCCCATGCGTCGTAGGAGTCCGTTTGGGATCTATCCGCTATAGGAGTTCAGTCGGAGTCCGATCTCCGTAAAAGCCCGGATGGGGATCATTTGTCGAGGGGCTCGACCGAAGCCTGCCTGCGATAGAAATTCGGGAGGAATTCGTCCATAATGGAAGCTCGGGTGGGGGTTTACCGTGAAAATCCAGCACGGACCGCTCGTAGTGGTAGTTTAAAGTAGACCGCTTGTAGCAGGAGCTCGGAGTCCGGCTCCCGCAGGAGTTCGGATGAAGTCTACCTGCAATCGAAATCGGGGATGAAGTCCGGCTCCCGTAGGAGTCCGGATGAAGTCTTCCTGCAGCCGGAGTCGGGGATGAAGTCCGGCTCCCATAGGAGTCTGGATGTAGTCTTCCTGTAGTTGGAGTTGGGGAGGAAGTCTGGCTCCCGTAGGAGTCCGGATGAAGTCTTCCTGCAGCTGGAGTCGGAGATGAAGTCCGGCTCCTGTAGGAGTCCGGATGAAGTCTTCCTGCAACCGGAGTCGGGGATGAAGTCTGGCTCCCGTAGGAGTCTGGATGAAGTCTTCCTGCAGTTGGAGTCGGGGATGAAGTCCGGCTCCCGTAGGAGTCCGGATGAAGTCTTCCTGCAGCCGGAGTCGGGGATGAAGTCCGGCTCCCGTATGAGTCCGGATGAAGTCTTCCTACAGTTGGAGTCGGGGACGAAGTCCGGCTCTCGTAGGAGTCTGGATGAAGTCTTCCTGCAGTTGGAGTCGGGGACGAAGTCCGACTCCCGTAGGAGTCCGGATGAAGTCTTCCTACAGTTGGAGTCGGGGACGAAGTTCGGCTCCCGTAGGAGTCTGAATGAAGTCTTCCTGCAGCCGGAGTCGGGGATGAAGTCCGGCTCCCGTAGGAGTCCAGATGAAGTCTTCCTGCAGTTGGAGTCGGGGATGAAGTCCGACTCCCGTAGGAGTCCGGATGAAGTCTTCCTGCAGCCAGAGTCGGGGATGAAGTCCGGCTCCCGTAGGAGTCCGGATGAAGTCTTCCTGCAGCCAGAGTCGGGGACGAAGTCTGGCTCCTGTAGGAGTCCAGATGAAGTCTAGCAGGTAGAAACTTGGGTGGAGTCCGTCCGTCGTGAAGAATCCGATCGACGCTGGTGGGGGTTTATCCGTCGGCAGAACTTGAGAATGTTGCAGAGGCTCAGCCGCCGGAGAGGTTCGGAAAGATGTCGCCAAAGGTCGTAAGTCGGTAGAATCCTTGGAGGGTCACTCCTGTCACGAACTTCGACTGGGAGAAGATTTTATACCCAACACCAGTCCCCCTACTTTCGAGTTCGAGTTTCGAATGAAGGAAGTACAGAGAAATTTTTATAGCCGAAGTTGTCCCCTTTCTCTTTTTCTCCCTCTTTCTCTCTTTTTTTTTTTTTTATGCGTCATCTCTTCCTTTTTCATCCCATTGCTGATCTTCCTCTTTTTTTTTTCTTTTTTTTCAGGAATGGACGCCGAAGCAGCACGGATGCTTGCCAAGGGCCTCAAGATTCACAAAAGGAAAGGCACCACGGCCTCCGGGTCGGCAAAGAAGGCCAGAACGGAGGAAACGAGCTCGGCCATGCCTGCCCAGGCGACTCTCGCGGTCGACGTTCCTTCAGACGCCGAACCTCCGACTCCCCGAGCCTCTTCAAGGAGTTCTCCCGCTGAGGTTTTCGCTTCGGGGGCCCACTTCGAGGAGGTGCCAGGGGTTGAGAGGGGGAGGAGAAGGAAGTCGGTGGCCCGCAGGGTGAGTAGCCGCCGAGCCACCATCGAAGAGTCCCACGATTCTGAAGAAGAGGCGGGGGAGAATCCCTTTAATGACTGGGACCTGATAAAGCGACTGGTCGACGGCTACATCCTGCCCGAAGTCGTCCAGAGGATTGTTCGTGCCGATCCTGAACAGCGGGTTTGAGACTCTCTAGGATCCTTTCTCGAGGTAAACAGGTTCACTTTCCTCCTTCTTTTCGCTCCTCCGTTTAATTAATTCTTCAACTTTCATTCTGACCTCCTGGCCGCCCTTGCAGATCGGGCACCAGCTCCTTGCCAACATCGAGGCGACGAACCGGGCGAGGAGGGACGCCATCCAGGCAGAGGAGAGTCACCGGGCTGAAGTCGCTTTCCTCAAAGAAAAGGCTGTCAAGGTAGCCAACCTCCAAGAGGCCCTTGAGAAAGAAAAGCAGACCTCGGAGGAGATGGTGAGGAAGGCGGAGGCCGAGGTCGCAAATTTGATGGAGCAGATTCTGGTTCTGATCTCAGAGGCCAGAGTTCTAGCGGTGGAGGAGTTCAAGGCCTCCACGGAGATGAGGGACCTGAACGTCAAGTTCGCCCAAGAAGCATTCATCAAAGGGTTCGAGCTCTATCAAGAGAAGGTGGTCAAGAAATTTCTCGAGCTTGACCTCAGCTTCTTGGACGAGGCGTCTGAAGATGAAGTCGGGCCCTCTCCCACTACCGCTGCCACCGCAGCTTCCCTTCCAAGAATACCGAGCTCCCCAACTCCTATTTCAGAGGTCTGAGACCTCTGACTTTGTATTTTTTTTTTATTACAATTTTTCTTTCCCCTTTGGTCTTTAAGAAACATTCGATCAATAAAATTAGGTTTCCCCTTATGGAGGGCTTCTCCACTCCTTTTTTTTTTCTTTCTGCATTGAGACGCGCCTTGACGCTTTTGTCTCCCGTTGGTAGTGTCCTGCCGAAGCACTTCTCTTGCCACAGGGAGTTCCGCTGAAGTCCACGATCCAACATCTAAGGAAGAAAATTCATCATTTAACAAAAAGGTTGAAGGAGATGGAGAACGAACTTTGCGGGTTGAGGGAGAGCCACTCTGAGGCCACTATGGAAGCCACCTACTTTCGAAACCTCCACGTGAAGGGGATCATGGAGTACAGCCAGAGGAAGGCGAACTTCAAGAAGGAGCTGGAGAAACACAAAAAGCGTGCCAGCGATCGGTCTTGGGCTCAAGCTGCCAAGATCAGCTCTCTCAAAGCGGAGCTGTCGGCTGCACAGGAGAGGATCGGCCAGTTGGAAGGAAGCTCGTCCTGGCTTTCGACTTGGGCCGACTGCGACCGAGAATGGTCGAGAAAGTTCTCCGACCTTCAGCAACAGCTCCAGGATGCCGAGGCGAGCTATAACGCATGCCGGGTTGGCTGGTGCAAGCAGGTGGATGATTTAGGGGGAAGCTTAGGATGGCGACCGACGAGATTGCCCGCCTTCGAAGGCAGTTATCTGAAGGAGCTCTGTTTGCTCCTGTTCGGGATCTCGACGAACTCCAATCCCTGAGAAGAACCGTAGAAGAGCTATCTGTCGTCCTTGAGGAGGGGAAGATTGAGCTGCAGCAATTAAAGATCCAGCTGGTATACGAGCAGCAGGCAGTCAAGGATGCGGAGGCAGAATCTGAGGTCCTGAGAAAGAGGACCGAGAGGCAGAGAACGAAAGCCAGCGGCTTCATCGGAGATATATGGAGATGCTAATGAGGGAGAAGGAATTGAAAGAGGAAGTCGAGAGCTTAAGGCACTCCCTGATGAGGGTCAAAGTCGAAAGTTCGAAGTCGGAGGAAGCCGGGCCCCCTTAGGGCTCTTTTTGCCTTTCATCCTTCTATGTGTCTTCTTTTGCCGCTTGTTTGTTTGTTGTTGTTGTTTTTTTTTTTTCGATGCCGATGTCGTCTGGAGGTTCTTGGTCGTTGCCGCGTCGGCTTGCTTTTCTTGTCATCTTTCTTCTTCAGCCTCAAGGGCTCTGTAATGTATACTTAATTAATGACATGAGAAGAGAATTTTTCATTACCTCTTTTACTCGCATGTTGAATTGTCATCTGTCGAGCTCCTTTCAGCTTTTGTCTTGCTCGATATCGATACCGTTCGGAGGTACCCAATTGCCGTCGCATTGACCCATCCTTTTGTTCATGGCCGCAGATTTGTCTGGGGCTGCTCGGGTTTGATGCCTCCTTTCAGAGTTCGAGCTCGGAGGTCCGAGCTTCTCGTTGCCCTGAGGAAGCCGTCTTATCCCTGACCTGTGTTAAGAGCTTTCTTGAAGACCGAGAATTTTGATAAGAACCCCAATCCTCGCTGAGACGAGGTTCCCTACATCTTTGATGTAATTTGTTTTTCATTCATCACTGATGCAGTTTGTCGCTTTCCTTTTTAACTCCCCTCCCCTTTTTCTTTTTTCTTTTTTCGAGTGAGGGTTTTTCCTCTGCTCTTAGTGGGGTCGCGGGAGCGCGAAGGAGCCACTGAGAAGGTTTCCTTTTTCTGATCTGGTCTTGAATGATCGGACCTTAGTCGGCGCCAGGACGATGTTCTTCCCTTACTTCTGATGTAATCGACCTCAGCTCAGATTAGGACGAGGTTCTTCCCCCGCTCCTAATAGAGCTATGGGGGCACGTATGGGCGTTGCAGGGCCTCTCCCCCCATCTGATCTCAGAGTAACCGGACCTTCGACTTTGCTCATGTTAGGGCGAGGTTCTCCTCCTGTCCCTAACATAGCTGTGGGGGTGCGTATGGACGCTGTAGGGCCTCACCCCCCATCCGGTCTAAAGATAACCGGACCTTCGACCTTGCTCATGTTAGGGCGAGGTTCTCCTCCTGTCCCTAACATGGCTGTGGGGGCGCGTATGGGCACTGTAGGGCCTCTCCCTCCATCCGATCTAAAAATAATCGGACCTTTGACCTTGCTCATGTTAGGGCGAGGTTCTCCTCCTGTCCCTAACATGGCTGTGGGGGCGCGTATGGGCGTTGTAGGGCCTCTCCCCCCATCCGGTCTAAAAATAATCGGGCCTTCGACCTTGCTCATGTTAGGGCGAGGTTCTCCTCCTGTCCCTAACATGGCTGTGGGAGCGCGTATGGGCGCTGTAGGGCCTCTCCCCCTATCCGGTCTAAAAATAATCGGGCCTTCGATCTTGCTCATGTTAGGGCGAGGTTTTCCACCTGTCCCTAACATGGCTGTGGGGGCGCGTATGGGCACTGTAGGGCCTCTCCCCCCATCAGGTCTGAAAATAATCGGGCCTTCGATTTCACCCATATTAGGTGTTGTTTTCATTGTCTGAAGGGGTTATCCCCTGCCATTACAAGTCCATGCCAAAAGGGGAAGATGTGCAAATCTGAAAGGAATCTTGATTTAAAGCAAAGTCGTTCGCAATATATTTACAGGTTTTTCAAATCTCAGGGCTGTAGAAGATCTGCTCCCTATCAAGATCCTCCAGAGATGGAGTTGATGATCCCAATTGGAGGCCGATCTCTGGGGTGCTCTTCCCTCCTTGGTGGCTCAGGTTGCGGCAGGGCCCTTGGCCGATCTTCTCTACCCTTAGGTCGGCACCGAATGAACCTGTCAAGCCGACCTCGTCTGATGAGCTCCTCGATCTCGTCCCGGAGTTAAATGCATTCCTCTGTGTCGTGGCCGTGGTCACGATGGTAGAGGCAGAACTTGTTAGGATTGCGCTTCCCGGGGTATGTGTGCATCCTCTCTGGCCTTGGGAGCTGCTCTCTGACTTCCATCAGCACCCTGGATTTTCGATGCGTTGAGGGGGGCATAGCTGTGAAATCTTCCTGGGGGAGACCCCCGGCGGACCCGACGGACCCGACGCTCTGGGCTTCTCTGTCTACGCGCTCGGGGAGGAGTCTGGGCACGCTTGTGCCTGGGAGAAGTTCGAGAACGTGGTCGAGCTTCTCTCACCCTTTTCTCGACTGCGGGCTTACTCGAGTCTCCCGCCTGCCGCTCTCTCGCGGTCTTCTCGTCCTTCATCTTGAAAGCTTCTTCTGCTCGGGCGTACCCCTTGGCCCGAGCCAACAAATCAGCAAAATCTCTGGGGTACTTCTTTTCCAGGGAGAATAGAAGGTCGCTCTTCTGAAGGCTGCCTTTCAGAGCGGCCATCGCGATCGATTGTCCAAGTTCCGGACCTCCAATGCGGCGACATTGAAATGGTTGATGTAAGCCCGAATGGACTCCCCCTCCCTCTGCTTAATGTTGATGAGGAACTCTGAACCCTTCCGGGGACACCGGTTGCTAACAAAATGAGCCACAAACTGGTGGCTCATCTGATCAAAGGAAAAGATGGTACCCGACTTCAGCACTGAGTACCAGTTTCTCACCGCTCCCTTCAAGGTGGATGGGAAAGCTCGGCATAGGATGGCGTCAGGCGCGCCATGAAGCAGCATCATTATCTGGAAGGCCTCCAGGTGGTCAACTGGGTCCGAAATCCCGTCGTAGCTTTCAAATTGAGGGAGCTTGAAGTTTGGCGGGATCGGTTCCTGCATGATCATTTGAGAAAAGGGAGGGTCAGTACAAATGTCCTCACCATAAGCGGGGGGAGCGTGGCGGAGTTCTTCGGTCCGTCGGTTCATCTCCTGGAGCCTCCGGTCCAGGAAATTCTCTCGACTATGGGTCTCGAGAGTCTTTTGGCAGAATGGAGGTAGAGATCTTCCAGGGGTGGAATCGTGATCTGACTGAGGGCTCTCCACCCTCGGATTCATCTTTCTGGGAAAGACGGGGCGGCTAGCCCAAGTGGCCCATCCTACCATCGGATTTTGGAGTTCCGACGATATTCTCTCCAGTCGCACTGATGCCTGCGGCTGTTGCTGCTGCTGCATGGCCTGCACCGCTTCAGCGAGGCCTCTGACCTGCTGGGCCAGTAGGTCAAATTATTTCGCGCCAACCACCGTTACCGGAGGAGGAGGAGGAGGCTGGGAAACTGGAGGTGAGGTCGGAGCCTGAGATCTGGCCGTGGAGGCCGTGGATCACCGTGTGGATACTTTGCGGGGAGGCATCGGGCGAAGATCTAGTGAGGGTAGGAGGAGAGGATGTCAGAAAAGATGACCGGAGGCAGTCCCATTGAGTGCTCCTTTAAGAACAAGGGTACTGCGAAGACACAGAGGCCCCTTCCTCTAGCGTCAATCCTGTTGGTGCAAAAATCCACCGACGTCGGAGAAGCTGGAGTCGAGGGAGCCGCGGTCACCATCGGGACCTGCAAAGGAAGTCTAAATCGGAGTTGGGGGTACTCCGGCAAGACCATCCGACGCTCAAGTCAGTTTTCTGCCTCAACAAGAATGGAGTGCTCGAACGAAAATTTTAGCAGAGTTTTGAGATAGAAATTAGAGCTTAAAGAATAACGTATCTGGAACCCCTCTTTTTATAGGTGGAGGGGGCAATGGATTGATAGCGACATTTGTAACTGCCTAATAGTAGGCCACTCGGGGCCAAGAGGAGTTTGTTATGGAGAGTAAATGGGTGGGGTCGTGGCTATCACCGTGACCCGCCACGTGGAGCCTGTTGCGGAGAGTGGAGCGACGTCCGTTGTCGTGACTTGTCAGAGAGTGGTGGAGCCACGCAAAATCCATCGCAGGAAGTGGAGTAGAGTCGTAGCCATTACTGTGGCCTGTCGCACGGAGCCTGTTGCAGGGAGTGGTGGAGCCGCGCAGAATCCATCGCAGGAGGTGGAGCAGAGTCGTGGCCATTACTGTGGCCTGTCAGGGAGTCCAGGCCTGTCAGTCGAAGCTCGATCGAAGCACCTGGCAGAGAGAGGTAGCTATCCATCTGAGAGGAGCTCGGATGTTGCTGGCGAGCCTTCTACCGTTGGGTGCCTTGAGCGTTAACACTACAGGCGAGGGTCATTTGCTGTAGGAGCTCGGTCGGGGGGCTTTTCGCAGATGAAGCTCGATCTTACGCAGAATTCGATGGAGGATCGACCGGTCAGTGGGTGTCGGATGGCGCTGAAGAGGTTCATCCACTGGAGGGGTCCGGCTGTTGGAGCCCGTGCGTTGTAGGAGTCCGTCCGAGATCTGTCCGCTATAGGAGTTTGGTCAGAGTCCGATCTTCATAAAAGCCCGGATGGGGATCATTTGTCGAGGGGCTCGGTCGAAGCCTGCCTGCGATAGAAATTTGGGAGGAATTCATCCACAATGGAAGCTTGGGTGGGGGTTTACCGTGAAAATCCGATGCGGACCGCTCGTAGTGGTAGTTTAAAGTAGACCGCTTGTAGCAGGAGCTCGAAGTCTGGCTCCCGTAGGAGTTCGGATGGAGTCTACCTGCAATCGGAGTCGGAGACGAAGTCTGGCTCCCGTAGGAGTCCGGATGAAGTCTTCCTGCAGTCGGAGTCGGGGACGAAGTCCGGCTCCCATAGGAGTCTGGATGAAGTCTTCCTGCAGCCGGAGTCAGGGATGAAGTCCGGCTCCCATAGGAGTCCGGATGAAGTCTTCCTGCAGCCGGAGTCGGGGACGAAGTCCGGCTCCCGTAGGAGTCTGGATGAAGTCTTCCTGCAGCCAGAGTCGGGGATGAAGTCTGGCTCCTGTAGGAGTCCGGATGAAGTCTTCCTGCAGCTGGAGTCGGGGATGAAGTCTGACTCCCATAGGAGTCCGGATGAAGTCTTCCTGCAGTTGGAGTCGGGGATGAAGTTTGGCTCCCGTAGGAGTCCGGATGAAGTCTTCCTGCAGCCGGAGTCGAGGACGAAGTCCGGCTCCCGTAGGAGTCCGTATGAAGTCTTTCTGTAGTTGGAGTCGGGGATGAAGTTCGGCTCCCGTAGGAGTTCGGATGAAGTCTTCCTGCAGTTGGAGTCGGGGACGAAGTCTGGCTCCCGTAGGAGTCTGGATAAAGTCTTCCTGCAGTTGGAGTCGGGGATGAAGTCCCGCTCCCGTAGGAGTCCGGATGAAGTCTTCCTGTAGTCAGAGTCGGGGACGAAGTTCGGCTCCCGTAGGAGTCCGGATGAAGTCTTCCTGCAATTGGAGTCGGAGATGAAGTCCGGCTCCCGTAGGAGTCCGGATGAAGTCTTCCTGCAGCCGGAGTCGGGGATGAAGTCCGGCTCCCGTAGGAGTCTGGATGAAGTCTTCCTGCAGCCGGAGTCGGAGATGAAGTCCGGCTCCCGTAGGAGTCCGGATGAAGTCTAGCAGGTAGAAACTTGGGTGGAGTCCGTCCGTCGTGAAGAATCTGGTCGACGCTAGTGGGGGTTTATCCGTCAGCAGAACTTAGGAATGTTGCGGAGGCTCGACCGTCGGAGAGGTTCGGAAAGATGTCGTCGAAGGTCGTAAGTCGGTAGAATCTCTGGAGGGTCACTCCTGTCACGAACTTCGGCTGGGGGGGGATTTTATACCCAACACCTCCTATGACCGGACGGCCTAGTGACAAACCCAATCCGATTACTTCGCTACTCAGATCATCTAATCTAAATAATTCTGATCTAATCTAAATTATTTTAGATCTGATTATTATATTTTGATCAAATCAAAATTAGATAATAATCATCATAAATAAAAAATTATATGCTTTAAATTAAAATTAAATTTTACAAAGATCAGCACAAACAAAGACAATCTTTGCATTGTAAGGGATAAATCTTACAGCAGGACAACCTTATATCAGTTTGTGTGATCAGATCTATAACTAATTTTAGATCTAAATATTATATATCAGATCTAATCTAAATTAAAATATAGATCTACATACATATAATATCATGTCATATCGAATCGTGGCTCTGATACCACTATTGGGATGCATAGGAGTTTCATGCACGTATTTCAAAAATTTTTAGTAAAAAAATATTAGATTAAACTATTTAATCTATAAATATATGTATAAGATCTAATTTTAAAATTCTTATAAATAAATCTATGACATAAATTTATATGCATAAAATCTGAATCTAAAATGACAAGCATGTGAACTCAAAAGATAGCATTTAGTAATAGATCTAATCTACCATTTCTAGGGTCCGAACCCAATATCTGAGCGTGGATAGTCAAACTCCATGATTGAAAATATAGATCTAAAAGTCTTTTCTGATTGCTCACAGCCGCACAAGCATCCGATCTCTACGGATGGTCCACACGAAGCTCTACGAACCGATCAGTCCTCCATGGGAGTACTAGCTCGTGCAGTCGGCTTCTGATGGCAGTCATGACTTGATCTCCTTCTTCGATCATCTTGAATATTTTTGATGTCAAATATGGATTAGAGGAAGATGCTGGATGGTAGAGAAAAATCAGATGAAGACTCTCTTCTCTTTGGTTTTTTTCTCACCCAAAAAACTAGAATAGTTCTAGATTTCTCACCTAAGAGGAGAATGGTCTCCTCTTTTGTTCACACCAAGGAGGAAGGAAAACTACCAAATCCTCACATTCCAAAATAGTGTTTTCAACCCTCTTTCTCTCTGGTTTCTCATAGTGAAAAGTTCCCATCATTTGGTGCACAAAATTATGGCCTTATTATGGTTGTTGCACAAACCTGATAAAACAGGATAAGGGCTGGAGTTTGTTACAATTCAAACTCTTTTACATTCCAATTTGACTTTAACATTTTTTCACCCTTATTTAACTTAAAGAGAGACTTATGAAAAAAAATGGAGCATAAAAATCAATTGAAAAGACCTCCTTTGGTCGTACATAATAGATCCCTTCAAAAGCAGCCAACGTGTGGAAGAATATAGATAAGATTTTAAGTTGAAATTCAAACTAATTTAAATTCAAATCAAAACCAACCAATTTCTATCCTTAATGGATGACAAAAAAAGAATTATTTTTTGAGTTTCTCATATACAAACTAATTTTGTGTGGTAAGAAAAGGTGTGATACAATTTAGGTGGCCAAGGGATAGAGTCCTATTCATTTGGGACTCTAGGGTTTAACCAATTGGATTTCTTTCAAACCCAATCTAATTAGATCCAAATAAACTATGATGAACTTAATCTAATTAGGCTTCTATAATATCAATTAAATTTAATCAAATCAATAAATTAATTAAGCCATAGATCCGATCAAATCAGGATCATTTCTCCCTTACCGATTAGGTCATCTCATAATCTAATCAGACTTGACTTGATTGAATCAAATTCAATTAGACTTCTTTCAAACTTTAATGCTCAATCAAATTGATCTAATTAATGATCTAATCACTAATTAATCTTATATTAATGGTAGAGTCCAAATCTAGTGGGACTCTTTTCTAGAGTCTCCATCCAGTGGGACTCTTCAGTAGAGTCTCCATCCAGTGGGCTCTTCACCAGAGTCTCCATTGACTGGAACTCTTCAGATTAGCTATGTGATCAGAGAAAAACTTCTAATGTGTGTGACCTCATAGGTTCAAACCTAAGTCGATAGTACAGGAACTGATTTCTATATCAATCGATATAACCATCTAGCAATGATATCCGACGTCCAGATAGGCCGAACCTATTTGAATATAGTTATCGTATAATTCATCCCTTTCACCTTTGATGCTAGGATGACTTAGAGTTTAAACTATCAACTCTAAATGGTACATCTATTATGTATCTCAACTTGATAAATCCTGTAACTCCTCATAAGGATTGTCCTGGCCAAGGTCTTACTTATTTGAAACACAAAGCATTCTCTCCAATCTCTTGGAGTAGTCAATTCCATCTTGACTCATGCACCAACTTCACAAGTACTTGATTGTACTCAGAAACTTTTCGATCCTAAATTAGAAATTCAGGTAGTCCGACACTAAAGCACAGTGAGTTTCTTGCATATCATCATGGTGATCTCAGGTCAGAGGGACACTTATATCTATATCCCTTCAGAGTGACTCTTGATAGCAGAGTGCTCCGGAGTTGGTCATGTTCAGTGAAATATACTCCTACATTTTACCTACATGCCATACCAGCGTCTCCATACTTTTTGGTTAAGAGGACAACGAACCTATATGGCACACAACAATCTACACTTGATATGGCTATCGTCCTAATAATAGCATATCATTTGGTCACGAACTCATTTAAGGGCTAAACGATAAATCCTCCTTTATCGATTTAAGATAGTCCTAAGGACTTTTATCATAGCACAGAAGTTTGATATAGAAGATGTACAAGATTATGATGAAAATTATCAAATAAATATTTTATTAATTCATATATAATTACATCAAATAGCACAATCATCAACAGAGTGACAATTGACTTTGGGATATATTTTTCAACAACACCTACTTGCGAATGGTGGGTCAGGCTTAACTAAGGTGTGTGGTCAATATCTATCAGGTGAGACCACATTACTTAGAGATCAAGTTGCTATAATATAATTAGAGAAGTATCTAGGCAAGGAGTTATCCATGTATTGGTGTACATGTTATCAATATCTATTAAGTGAGATGTACGGTATAGTGAGACTGCAGCATCTATTAAAAATTTAGTTGTCATGTTAGGATTTTCGCTTCCCACCTGAGGAGTGTAAGGAACCAAAAAAATAGTGAGAGTTTTATTTACTCAAAGTCTCTAGAGAAAATATAAAATTTAAAGTACAAAAGTTTAATTTGAATCTCTACTCCCGTAGTTAAATAATGTCAGCTTCAAACCTCTAGCCCGCATCCTTGAGTCCAATTATTTGATCGAAACCAATTTTAAAGACTGACTAAGAAACCACAAGATTATCTTGATTTCTAAAAAATTAAGATATGTACTTGATTAGAACCCTCCAGTATTACCAAACCATCCTAGTGTTGAGTAGAGAATAGCATTTGACAAATGGACAGATGAAGACAGTTGGGTTAAGTGCTATGTACTGGCTTCTATGATAAATGAGTTGCAAAGCCGGCATGAGCATATGCTAACTATCAGAGCTATGATCACTAATCTACAAGAGTTGTATGATGAGCAGAGCCGCACCACGCACTTCAAAGTATCTAAAAGATTTTTTAATATAAAGATGCACGAAGGGCAGTCGGTCCATGAGCACTGCATGACAGTGATCAAGGATCTTGAGGAGCTTGAGAAGCTCTGGCTTAATATGCAAAGAAAATTATAAGTGGATTTGATCCTCCAATCCCTTATGAGTTCATATAGTCAATTTATTATAAATTTTTATATAAACAAACTTGATTGCACCATATCCGAACTAGTCAACATATTGGTCACTACTGAGAGAATCTTAAAAAGTTCAAGGGGTATTGTTCTTGCTGTAGAGCAGTCTTCTTCATCCAAGAGAAAGTGTGACTGGAAGTAGAAGAGTAAACTCACAAAAAAGCAGAAAAAAGATAGCAAGCCAAAAGGCTGTAGCAAAGAAAAAATATTTCCACTATGATGTTGATGGCCATTGGAGGAGGAACTATCCACTCTACCCAGAGAGCTTGAAGATCAAGAAGGGTGACACACTTTCGGAAGGTATGTCAAATATGCTCATAATTGAATCTAACCTAATGATTTTTTCTGCTTCTTGTTGGATATTGGACTCTAATTCTAGTACTCATATATGTCCTTCAATACAGGGTCTAATAGAAAGTAGGAGATTGAGGGAAGGTAATATGATCCTTCGGATCGATAATGGAGCAAAGTTACTGCAAAAGTCATTGGCATTTATCCTCTTTGATTACCATCAGAATTTAGATTAGATTTGAAAGAGTATTATTTTATACTTGTAGCTAGTCAGAATTTAATTTTCGTATCTGTGCTAGCATAGGATAGTTTTGATTTTAATTTCAATAAAGATTTTTATTTCATTTATTTATGAAATAAATAGGTTGTACGTGATCTTTTAATTGTCAGTCTTTATCACTTGTATATTGATGCAAATATAAATATAAATGAGTAAGTAGTGAGTACCGTAAGTCAAAAAAGACCCAAAGAAGAAATTAATTAGAAGTACTTGTGGCATTATAGATTAGGCCATATTGGAGAAGATAAGATAAATGAACTGAAAAAGGATAGGATCCTTAACTCTTTTGGTTCTAAGTCATACCCAGCTTGTGAATCTTACCTTCAAGAAAAATGATCAAGTTACCCTTTGTAGGACATGGAGAAAGAGCCACTGAGCTACTTGCCCTGCAACACACCAATATGTATAGGCTATTTAATGTGTAGGTCAGGGATGGTTATAGCTACTTCATTACCTTTATCGATGATCTATCACGATATGGGTCTGTATTTCTGATGAGACACAAATCTGAAGCCTTTGAAAAGTTTAAAAAATTTAAAAATAAAGTAAAATAATAAATAGATAAATTCATTAAGATTCTTCGATCTGATCAAGGAGATAAATATTTTAGTCTAGAATTTTTGAAATATCTTAAGGACAATGGCATAGTCTCTTAATGGACTCCTTCAGGAACACCTCAACTCAACAGGATATCCGAAAGAAGGAATAGGATCCTATTAGATATGGTCAGGTCTATGATGAGCTTCACTAATTTATTCTTATATTTTTAGAGATATACTTTATTAACTGTAATATACCTATTGAATAGAATTTCATCAAAATCTATTCTTACCACACCATATGAGATTTGGCATGGTAAGAAGTTGAGTCTAGGTTATCTAAAGATTTAGAGATGTCCAACCTATGTTAAAAGACAGACGGCTGACAAATTAGAGGATGGATCTATCATAGCTTATTTTATAGGGTATCCAAAAAAAATCATAAGATACTATTTTAATCTTTCATAAGATCATAATGTGATTGTGAGTCGTCATGTTAAATTCTTAGAAACTCAGTTTATTGAAAAAGGAGGCAGTGAAAGGTTAATTGAGCTTGAAGAGAAGGTTTCTGAAGAGCAACAAGATATAGATACTCAGGAACCCATTATTCATGAGTCAGTAGTTGATGTTCCTCCACCACCTCATAGATCAAGCAGAATCTTCCATCCTCCTGAAAAGTACATGGATATACTTACGGAGAAAGTAGAGAAAATATTTCTTATGGAAGATAAGGATCATGATGATGATCTGAATACTTTTGATGAGATGATGTCTAACATCGATTCTGAGAATCAATTAGATGCGATGAAGTCAAAAATTGACTTGATGCACTTGAACCAAGTATGGACCTTTGTGGATCCACCTGAGGATATAGTATCCATTGGGTTTAAATGGATCTACAAAAGAAAAATAAGTATAGATGATAAGGTAGAGACCTATAAAGCTAGGCTCGTGGTAAAAGATTATAGTCAGTGTGAAGGCATTGACTATCAGAAAATCTTCTCACTTGTAGCTATACTAAAATTCATCCGCACTCTACTTACTGTTGTAACTTACTATGATTATGAGATCTGATAGATGGATATAAAAATTACTTTTCTGAATATTTATCTGAAGAAAGATATCTATATGGAGCAGCCTTTGGGTTTCACATCCGATGATGGCGATCATCAAGTCTACAAGCTATAAAGGTCCATATATGGATTAAAGTAAGCTGCTTAGAGTTGGAATCTTCATTTTGATGATGCAATCAAGTCATTTGATTTCATCAAATATAAGAAGAAACCCTGTATGTATAAAAGGGTCAATGGGAGTGTAATAATATTCTTCGTATTATATGTGGATGATATTCTCTTTATTAGAATGATATTTCCATGCTAATCTTGATCAAAAAATAATTGTCTAAGAAATTCTCCATAAAAAAATTAGGAGAAGCATTCTATATTCTTGAAATTAAAATCTATAGAGATAGATCCAAATGGATACTTGACTTTTCACAGAAAAGTATAAAGAGAAGATGCTAAAAGGGTTCAGCACAAAAAATCCTGAAAGGGAACCTCTATCTCCTGTGCATAGAAGTATGCCATGCTATGTACTCAATCTGATATAGCTATTACTATGAATGTCACGAGCATATATCAATCAAATTTAGGCTGGGAGTATTGGATTGCTGTAAAAATATCTTTAAGTACTTGAGAAGGACTAAAGAGTTATTCTTGATCTTTGAAGAAGAGGCAGAGCTAAGAGTGAGAGGATACATGGATACTGATAATAGAATATCTACATCAAGGTGTATTCTTATGCAATATTGGTTTTATATATTGAAAAGGTTCCAAACAACTGATCAATAAAAGCTAAGTACACTGTAGATGTGTAGGATGAAATCTAATTTTAATATTAGTTGTCAAACTAGATGTCATACCACTAGATGCTATGATAATGTACTACAAAGATAATGGCATCGTAGCCCTCGCTAAGGAGCTAAGGTCTCATTAGAAATTCAAGCATATAGAGCAGCAGTATACGCGACTACCTCGAAAAAAAATATATCGAGGTACAAAGAGTAGACTCCGCAGATAGCGTAGCAGACTCACTAATAATATAATTGAGTCAGCCAAAGATGAAAGTCTATCTTGAGAAGATGGGATTTAGATTAGTGGTCGATTGGCTTTAGTCCAAGTGAAAGATTATTAGATGTATGTCCTAGAAGCCAGTTCGGCTGACACATTGTAAGAATTCTATGGCATAATTTTATACTTAAAACATTGATTTGATCAATAAAAGGGTAAGTTTTATTATCATTCAGGTGTGATGTGTCCTTGAATTATCCATAGAATTAATACTTACAATACATATTCTTAAAGTACTGAAAATTAGAGGTATGTATAATTAATTCCTAAATTACTCTCGATCATAGTATCATCATGAGGATAGTGATCAATCTAAATAGATCGATATACAGATCACTTTCTTCAGAGTAGATGAGTCTCTGATCTACAATGTAGAGACACTGAGCGACAAGTATGGGTGGTTGTTAGAGAATAATTAAAACTGAGCGTAACCATACGAGAGATCATATGGATTTCTATTCAATCGTTAGTGATCATCTCGATGCTGTAGTTATGTAAATGATCTTTTAACCTACGATGGTACAGTTACTTATAGTGTGACTGCTAGAGTTTGATTGGTATATAAATATGGCATTTTGGAGTCATTGTAGTGGATATTGATGATAATTTATCCACTATAGAAGCAAGATATGCATCTAGATAGAATCTATCGACCTTGATAGAAAAAAATAGTTCTATGAGATTTGAGAAGCTAAGTCCACGAGTCTGTGGCTGTAGTAATATGATTGATAGAAAAGAGTTTTCATGAGAATCACAATTGAACTTGAGCTAATCAAATCTATCATATGACTGATGATGAGGTTTGACGATTTATCTATGACCTGCCATCTAGTTAGGACTCACAATAAAAGGACTGAATCACATGAAAACTATACCTTGAGATTCTATTTCAATTCTATTCGATTGTCACTACATACTGCTAGATGTCACTGATGGATTGTGAGAGCTCACTAGGATTGTTCAGGATCGATGATTCATAATGAGTTGGAGTGGAATTATTCTGATTCATTGAAAAGAGTTTCAATGATACTATGATAGAGATTATAGTATATCTTAATACCAGATAGAATTAAACCTATAGGATCATACAACAAAGAGATTAGATCAGGATTAAGTAATTGAGCTTATGAAGTCTTAATTGGATTTGAAGAAATCCTATTGGGTTCAGGATAATCTTGCTAGCACAAAGTTGAATCTAATTTTTTTTTTGCATTTGAATTTCTTATTTGATAAGATTAATTTGAGTTAATTATCTATCAAAGATCTAAATGAATTAGATTTATTGGGCTCCAATTATTAGGTACCTAGGGTTTTAGATCATATGCATTAGGGGTTCAAACCCCTAATCAATTCATTGATTAATTTGCATGGGACGTCCCTTGATTTGATCAAGTTAGGCATGCCCATTAGGTTGATGGTGTAGAGGACCAAAGTAGGGCATCCCTTAAGCCCTAGTTGGCATATGAGAGAGAGGGCTAGAGGGTGCCAAGTGTTGGCACCCCATGGTTCTCTTAGGCATGATCAAAGATAGAGGTATACAAGGATTCCTAATGTGAGTATGACTCACATTAAGGGGCTGATTTGGTTTCGAATAGGATTCAAACCTCTTCTCTATTTAGAAGGGCCTCTCTTAAGGATTATTCATAAGATTTTCAGCAAGCTCCAAGCCTCTCATCAGCCCCATGCCTCCCTCCCTCCTCCCTCTCGATTCCAATGTCCAAAGGGTGTTGGGCATCCCATCATCTCCATGCCCAAAAGGAGTTTGGGTATCTCTCTTGGTTGCTGATTTTCAGATCTTGGTTACTGCAAAATTAAGAGAAAGAAGAAAAGAAGAGAAGAAAAAGATAAAAAAAAAGATCAAAGAGTTGATCGTGATTCAGGCTTCGTTCAGATTTGCAGGGTGATTGTTCTTGGAGAAGAAAGATCTACATTAAAGAGGGCTATTCCAGACTAATCTTGAGTGGATACAGATAGAGGTCGGGTACTTGCATAGCTAAGGAAGAATCTACTCTCTTCTACATCCAGATTTGAAGAAAGAAAAAAAAGAAACAGTCATATGATTCGATCACATATTTAATTTCAATATAAAATTCAGCATGTGTTCAATTTCAGCATATAAAGTAGATCCATATATTTTTTATTTTATGCATACATGTAGTAGATTAAAAGTTATTTTAATCTTAATTCTGCAACATTATTTAGAAAAGAAAATCTTTGAAACTATGTATGTATTGTTTAGAAAAGAATATCCCATCAGAATTTCAACTCTAGCCTTATTTTTCACTTTCTTCTTAAGACTGTGTATGTATCTTTCAAATGGAAACATCCATTTGTACTGTACTAATCCTCTGATCCTAGCTTCATATGCTAGATGAATCATGAGATACTCTATAGAGTCGAAGAAAATAAGAAAAAATATCTTCTCCAACTTACATATAGTCTCTACATTGCTAGCATCAAGATTGGAGAAATGGTCAGCGGATAGTTCGGTAGCACAAATGTCTCTAAAGAAAGGACTAAGTTCGATCAAAAAACTTCATATAGTATTGGGAAGGAGATCATACCAAGCCAATGATAGTAATTGTTGCATGAAGATTTGACAGTCATGGCTCTTTAGCCCGTACAATCTATAATCTTTGATATTGACGTACCGAGCTAGATTACTTGCATAACTATCTAAAAATTTAATATTTTTAAACCATTTATATATATCCTTCAACTACTCCCTCATTAAGGTGTAAGTTGCTTTCAGCTTCAGAAATTTCTTTGAAGACACCTCAACCAACTCTAATAGAGGATGCTTGCATATGTTCTTCATATTTGCTCAAACTTTGGAGTTGTTCTTCATCTTGCCCTTGACAGTCATATAGTATAGAAAATATTATCAAACACATTCTTCTCAATGTGCATGACGTCAAGGTTATGATGGATCAAATTGGTGGACTAGTACGATAATTCTCAAAAGATACTCTGCTTCATCCAATTATGAGTTCTACCAAACCCCCGAGGTTTCTTGATTAAAAGTTTTAGTTATTGCATAATGGTATCTCAATTTTGATGGGAGTTTCTTGATACTAGTTGGCCTCCACTGGTCGAGGGAGTTCAGAAAGACGTCACACAAGGTCGAAAGCTGGTAAAGCCCTGGAAGGGTCGGCCTTTTGCAAACTTTGGCTGGGGGTATTTTATACCCAACAGCTTCCATGCCTCACTGTTTGATGGATGACACATCATATTAAGGTGCTTGCATGGTCCTTCTTTGTTTCATCTCATCTGCTTGGCAGCAATCTTGGATAAGTAGAGCTTTTGAAGTCTAGGAGTGAGGGAAAGATATCAAAGAATCTTGTATGGTATATTCTTCTGATTCCTACCCTCTTATCTCAGCTTAAATTGGCTTGCACCAAATATACCGTATGAGCTCTTCTGTTGGTCCTCCTTATAGAAAGGTATGCAATCATTATGGCATGTATCTATCTTCTCATATCCCATGCCCAACCCTTTTATCATTTTCTTCAAAGCATAGAAGCTCCCAACAAGCTTATCATTCTTTGGTAGCATTTTCTTTATTATTGCTACCATCCTATTATAATAATTGACCGTTATATTAAACTCGACTTTCAAGTTCAACAACTCTGACACAGCTGATAGTACAGTGTGTGTTTCACATCTCGACCATAGTGGTTCATCAGCATCTTTCAACATACGATAGAAATTGTCGCTACCAGCTTCTAGATCATCTTCCACATCTCAGTTAAATTCAGGATCAGCGGCATCCATAACCATGTCCACCATTCTACTGCATCCATGTCTTGCTCCATTCTAACCTTGCAACTTTCTCCCACATCTCCCCATGTAGGTACCAATGCTTGTAGTTGGACATAAATCCACTCTTATACAAATAGACAGTAATTGTATCTCTATCAAATATTTCTCTATTGCTATATCTGTTACAAGGGCAACAAACCCATCCTTGATGTAAGAGTACCGTATTTTCAAAAGTAAAATCACAGAAGTACTCTACATCCTCCCTGTATTCAGCAAAAATCTCTCCATCGACTACTCAAAGGTCCATCCAACTACAGTCCATGGTACACTATCTAAGAATTCTGTATATACATAAATACAAGACAATTGCCAAATACTATTTTATCATTCAAAATGGCTTATAAAATTCTTCACGCACTGGCCTCGTGTTTGCAATACTGCCCGGCACCTTCCCTCGATCCGAGTACTCTGCATGCTGTGACCTAAGTCCTGTACAACTAATTAATTAATTAATTAATTAATTATCTAACTAATTAATTAAATCAATACTTAATTAACTTTTAGTGATGGCACTGGCCATCGCTAATGCCGTCACTAACACTAGACAATACTAGCCATCGTTAATGACATCACTAATACTCACAATAGTGGTGTGCTGGTGTAGGGATGAGGCCACGGGCTAGAGCCTAGGGTCGGGGCCGCAGGCTGGGGGCGTCGGGGCAGGGGGCCGTAGGGTCTAACCGGCGAGGTCGGGGCGACCGCTGGTGAGGTGGGGTTGGGGCGGCTGGCTCGGGGCTACAGCGTAGGACATGCCGGTGGGATCAGGAGGGGCTACAGAAAAGGTGGGGCAGGGGTGGCTAGCTCAGGGCCACAGTGTAGGAGGCACCGATGGGGTTGGGGCTGCCACGGGTGAGGTAAGGTCAGGGTGGATGGCTTGAGGCCGCAGCATAGGAGGTGCCAGTGGGTTCGGGGTGATCGCATATTAGGCGGGGCCGAGACGGCTAGCTCGGGGTCATGGCATAGGAGGCACCGATAGGGTTGGGGCAACTATGAGCGAGGTGGGGTCGGGGTGGCAGGCTTGGGTATTTTTGTCCTCCGATGGGCTGAGGGTATTTTTGTCGAACTGTTATTGATGGCAACGCACCATCGATAATATGATCGATAAAACTCTATTTTACATGCCATATTAGCAATGGTAGTTTTCTTATTAATATCCACCTACCATTACTAATACTGTTAAATTTTTATTTAAACTATTAAATTTTAATATTAATTTTTTTAAATTTTTTAAATTAATATTTTTTTCAAAATTATTAGTGATGGTCAATTATTCCATTGCTAATGCCGATGCTAATACTATTAAATTTTTTTATATTAAATTTTTTTCTTCTTGATCATTTTTTGGGTGGTTAAAAATCATTATTAGATTTTATTAAATTTTTTTGAGCTTAATTAATTTATGGATCAAGTCTTAATTAATTTAAATTAAATTTAATTTAATAAGATTTGACTTAATTTAAGATTAATTAGATTTTAATATTTCAAATAGAACTTAGATTCAAATCCTAATTAAATTAAGTTTGACAGGATTTCGAATTGGATTCGAATTGGATTTGAATTAGATTCAAATTGAATCATAAATCAAGTCTTTATTGATCTAAATCAAATTTAACTTAATTAGATGTGACTTAATTTAAGGTTAATTAGATTTTATAATTTAAGTAGGATTTAGATTCAAAGCCTAATTGAATTAGGTTTGATAAGATTTCGAATTGGATTCGAATCGGATTCGAATTAGATTTGAATTGAATCATGAATTAAGTCTTAATTGATTTTAATTAGATTTAATTTAATTAAAATTGACTTAATTTGAGGCTAATTGAATTTTATAATCTAAGTAGGACTTGGATTCAAAGATAATGGAATTAAATTTGATAAAATTTTGAATTAGATTCGAATCATATTCAAATTAGATTCGAACTGAATCATGGATCAAGTCCTAATTAACTTAAATCAGATTTAATTTAATTAAGATTGGCTTAATTTGAGGCTAATTAAATTTATAATCCAAGTATGACTTAGATTCAAAGTCTAATTAAATTAGGTTTGACGGAATATTGAATTAGATTCGAATTAGATTCGAATTGAATCATAGATCAAATCTTAATTGATTTAAATTAGATTTAATTTAAATAGATTTTACTTAATTTAAAATTAATTAGATTTTATAATCTAAGTATGACTTAGATTCAAAGTCTAACTGAATTAGGTTTGATATGATTTCAAATTGGATTCAAATCAGATTCGAATTGAATCCAAATTGAAAATAATTTTCTTCTAATTGATTTAAATTAGATTAAATTTAATTAGATTTGACTTAATTTGAGAGTAATTAGGTTTTACAATCCAATTAAGACTTAGATTCAAAGTCTATTTGAATTAGGTTTGACAGGATTTCGAGTTAGATTCGAATGGGATTCGAATTAGATTCGAAATGAACCCAAATTTTTAATCATTTTCTCCTAATTGATTTAAATAGGATTAAATTTAATTAGATTTAACTTAATTTAAAGATAATTATATTTTATAATTTATGCAGGACTTAGATTCAAAGCTTAATTAATTTAGGTTTGATAGGATTTCAGATTGGATTCAAATCAGATTCGAATTGGATTCTAGTTGAAACCAAATTATTTTCTAGATTATTAACAACAAAAAAATATCATCATTGCTAATTCTATTGCTAACAATATTTTTAAAAAAATTATTTTTCTAAATTATTATTCAGATTTTTTTTAAAAAATTATTAGCAATGGTAAAATTTTCATCGCTAATAACTCCAATTCATCATCGCTAATAATTATTTTATGTTTAAATATTATAAAAAAATTTAAAAAAATTTAAACACTATTAATGATAGTAAAAACCATCACTAATAATTAAATTACCATTGCTAATAGTATTAACGATGGTAAGATTTTTGGTCAATTTTGTGGTGGCTAAAAGGTGTTATTAGTGATGAAATTTTTTTTCATCACTAATACCGTCACTAATATTCAATATTCTTATAGTGGAAGGAGACATGATGGTAGGGAGAAGGTAGAAAGCGAAATGCGATCATAAACAAATTGAAGGCACTAGATAGCAGAGAACAAAGAAAAGAAGAGGTGTTCAGCTAATGCTTACCGTTGTTGTAGAATTCTATCTTGGGTTGGCTTGGCTGGAGCTGGGCGTTAATCGCACGATGATGATGGTAGGATGGCGATAGTTGAATCTATAAAATAGGTCTCTGGTCAGTGTTGGCTCTGGCAAGGACCCTTCGATGCTCAAGTTAAAAGTCTGGAATTGATAAAAATAAGTGAGTGTGTTAGGAGAGTAGTGATTGTATACTTTAGTGATCCCCTGTAGACCTTTATTTATAGACATAGACTAAAGTACTGTGAGGAGGAAGATGAATCAGATAGTTAGCCTTGCCTCATTGGGTGCGATATGCTCATTATCTCCTATCTTATCTGGTGAGATATGTTAGTCATTTTCTTCCTTATCCGCTCATGATAGGTTGTCATATAGATTTTGAGATTTTTCTGGCTGATATAAATAAAATATAATATTTTTTTTAAAAATCTGCTTGGGTCGACCATCATTAAGGTTGGACTATGCCCAACTTCTCTATGTATCAGCTTTATCCGAGGAAATTTTTTTTTACCTATAATATAAGCCCCCCTACTTTCGAGTCTGAACCAAAATTAGGTCGGATGAAGGGAGTACATGTAGTAGCCGATGTTAATGCTGATTCAGAAATCTTATGTATGGAGATTGTAGCATCACTTTAAGCTAGCCACATTTGGATAACTGACCCAACCTTTCTTAGGTCAAATAGTGTAGGCCAAGGTGTTTAGGCACCTCTTTTAGGTGGTGTCTTGAAGGTAGCATATACTTTAGCTTGGCTCATCCTCGGGGTGGCTCTGAGTATTGATGTAATAATTTCTTTGAGGATCTTGACTCGAGTCTGCATTCCTCCAAGGATTCTCTTAGGTTTTGACATTGCCTCTTGGTCATCCATGGTTTTCGATTTGAGTATTTGAGAGTAAGGGCTTTGAGGGTCCTTTAGGTTAGCCCTCACCTCTTGGTCATTGAGGCCTTTGGCCTAGATGGTTGCAATTTGTGGGCTTCGAGGGTCTCTTGGGTTAGCCCCTACATCTTGCATGACCAAGACTTTCTCATCGACTATTCTCGTTTAAGAACAAAGTGCCTTCATGGATCTCGCAGGTTAGTCCTTGCTTCCTGGTTGTCGAGGTCTTCTCATTAGCTATTCTCATTTGCAAATGAAGCACTTTCGAGGGTTGCCGAGATCTTCTCATCAACTATTCTCATTTAGAAAAGAGGCATCTTTGAGTGTTGTCAAGATCTTCTCATCGGCTATTCTCGTTCGAAAATGAGACACTTGTTGGATTTTGATTGCACAGTAGGAATATGATTTTTAAAATTTTTTACATGCTTTAAACTTTTAAAATAAGCCAATCGAAACACAAACCCTAGGATAACCTTGTAGATTTCAATCAAACAAAACAATCATACATATAAAGTAGAAATTATGCCTTCCTGAAGATGACAATCCGGTGCAAAGATGGTCTGCTGGAGTTCTAGGTGATTAGGTCATGCAAAAAAATTTTTCAGGTTACTTTAACCTAGCAGAAGTAGGTATGAAAATAATTTTCATATAAAGCATGCAGAATTATTAGATAAATCACCTACGGATCTTATAACATGCTGAAATAAATTTCATAAACAGATCTAAAATCAAAAAATTCAGATAAAGGAAGATTTACTTAAATTGCTTTCCTTTTTCTTGCTCAAATCTGATCCGACAGATGTCCGGAGTTTCAGTCGGAGCCATGCACGTACCCGATTTCTACTGGTATCCACACAGAGATAATTGCTGATCAAAATACCAAGGCCACTGGAGTGCTAGCTTCCTTACAAGCCTCATTTCTTGACTTGGATCTGGATTCCTCTTCTTGAACTTGAAGATCAAAGGCTGCTGCACGAACCCTTCGCGTAGATTTAACGGGATCTTATCTGGATGCCAAGAAGAGAAGAAAGAAACTTTTTCTTCTTCTCTTCCTTCCTCTCTCTAAACTCTCTCTAGATCAGATCTATGGAGGAGGTGAGCATAGAGATGGAAGAAGGAGGAATCGTTGAGAAGGGACTTGTGGTAAGGGATCTCATGTAGGAATACTTCACGCACGCCAATCTCCCTTCTTTTATTTTGTCACACAAAACCAATTCCAACACCCCAAACCTGATAAGATTTAATCCTAACTAATTCAATTTCAAATTTGAATTAGTTTGAATTAATTCTTATTAGCAAGAGAGTCCAAACCAGAAGGGCGAGACATCAACTTACACCTCCTCTCCTTTTCTCATGCATGAAGAGAAAGGGCATGACTTTCAGCGCCCCTCTCTCCTCTTGGTCAGCCAAATAGAGAAAGAAACCCAGTCTATCATGGGTCTAGGCAACCAATTTCAATTTGGTTTCAATTTGGATTCAATTCGAATCCAATTCAAATCCGATTCAAATCAAATTCAAAAAAACTATCAATCTTAACCTAATTAGAATTGAAATCCAAATCCAACTTGGATAATTAAATCCAATTAGCCTTAAATTAATTCAAATCTAATTAAGTTAAATCTAATTTAAATTAATTAAAACTTGATCTATAATTTAATCAGGCCCAATTGCATTGCAATGCTTGCGATTAAGTCCCTTATGCTAATAATTAGCAGTTACTAAATTTATAATTTTTATAAATTGAACCTAATCATCAATTCAATTAATAATTTGATTATGATCCAAGCTATTGATCAGGTCAAATTTTTTTTGTGTGTGATCTCTCAGGTTCTATTCTATCTAGTAGTAAGACATACTATGATCTCCATCACAGTATCATCGAAATTTATTTCGATGGGCTGGAATGATTCCAACTCAACCCAACAAGGATCATTGATCCGAAAATAATCTTAGTGAGTTCTCATAATCCATCAATAATATCTAGCAGTATGTAGTGACAATCCAGCAGAATAAAAAAATTTAAATTCCTAAGTATAGCTACCATGTGATCAAATTCTTCTATCAACAGTTTTGACCAGATGCAGGTCATGAAAACTCATTAAATCCTAAGCATCCATCATATGCTAGACTTAATTAGCTTGAATCTAATTATGAATCTCATAAAAACTTCTTTCTATTATCATGTTGCTGTGGTCATAGACCTAAGGACTCAGCCTCTTAGGTCACATAAGACTACTCCTCACCTACTAAGACTGATAGATCCTCTATAAGTGCACACCCTACTCTTATAGTGAACCTACTATAGCCAACAAACACCGTAGGATCCCAAATGGTTAGGGATCATATTTATGTATTGTCAAATTATAGCAATTCCACTATGAGCAGCTGAGGTATCACAAGTCAAAGAACTACTCACACAACTACAGCATCGAGATAGTCACTGACGAGTGAGTAGACATTCAAGTGACTTCTCATTCTGAGTCACGCTCAGTACCGTTGTTCTCTAATAATCACTTGCACTGTCGCTCCAATATTTCTGTACTATAGATTTAAGACTCATCTATCTGAAAGAGAAGTGATTAGTGTACCAATCTTGATGGACAATCATCATCCCTATGATGATTCCATGATCGAGAGCAATTCAGGAGTTCATCTATAATGACACATGTCTCAAATTCTCAACTCTTGAGAATATATGTCATTGTCTATTAACTCTTTAAATACTTCACAAATATATTACACATAAATAGATAAAAAAAATATTTATTTTATTAATTTTAATAAATCAAGTATAAAAATATGTCCTGAAATTAATAAATATGTCATCCAACAATTGGCTTCAAAGTCATACATCTAATAATCTCTCACTTGATCTAAAGCCAATTAGCCATATACTTAAGATCCATCTTTTCAAGATGGACTTCAATCTTCTGCTGGCCCAACTGCTTCATCAGTAGGTCAATCACATTGTCCATGGAGTCTACTCTTCACACCTTGACGTATTTCATCTTGAGGTAGTCATGTATAATGTGAACTACCGCTCGATGTGCTTAGATTTCTGATGAGATTTGGACTCCTTATCGAGGGCTATGGCACTGTTGTTGTTGCAGTATAGGGTGATGGCATCTGATGACATCACTTTGAGTTTTGCAAGAAACTTCTTATACTAGAAGGCTTCCTTTGCAACTTTCGAAGTGGCGATATACTCAGCTTTCATGATAGAATCAGCAATGATCGATTGTTTGAAACTTTTTCAACTTATAGAACCATTATTGTAAAGAAACACACATCCTAATGTTGACCTTCTATCATCAGGATCAAACATAAAGTCTAAATCAGTGTATCTCTCAATCCACAATATAGGACTTTCTCCAAAAATCAAGAACAAATTCTTAGTCCTTCTCCAGTACTTAAGGATGTTCTTCACAGCAGTCCGATGTTCTTCATCTGTATTTGATTGATACTTACTCATGACACTCACAGCAAAGGCTATATCAAGTCGTGTACACAATATGACATACATGAGGCTCTCTATTGTCAAAGTATAAGGAATCTTGCTCATCCGCTGAATCTCCTCAGGTGTGCTAGGACACATCTTCTTGGAGAGACTAATGCCACGTCTAAGGTATAGTAGTCTCCTCTTAGAGTTTTTCATGCTGAATATTCTCAACACTTCCTCTATATACATCTTTTGTGAAAGGCCAAGTATCCTATTTAATCTATCTCTACGGACTTTAATTTCTAGAATATAAGATGCTTCTCCTAGATCTTTCATGAAAAATTTTTTGGACAACCAACTCCTGACTGACATCAGCATGGGAATATCATTCCCAAAAAGGAGGATGTCATCTACATATAATATGAAGAATATAACAGCCCTCCCACTGACCTTCTTGTAAACATAAGGCTCCTCTTCATTCCTGATGAAATCAAATAATTTGATCATATCGTTGAAATGAATGTTCCAACTCTAAGAAACTTGCTTCAATCCATAAATAGATCTATACAGCTTGTAGAATTTATGATCTCCATCACTGAAAGTGAAACCCAGAGATTGCTCCATATAGATATCTTCCTCAAGATATCAATGAAAAAATATAGTTTTTACATCCATCTGTCAAATCTCATAATCATGATAAGTTGCAATGGCAAGTAGTGTGCAGATGGATTTCAGCATGGCTACAGATAAAAAGATATCCTGATAGTCAATACCTTCACGTTGACTATAATCCTTCGCCACTAGCCTAGCTTTATAGGTCTCTACCTCATCATCTGCATCTATCTTTCTTTTGTAGATCCATTTACATCTAAGTGATACAATATCCTCTGATGGATCCACTAAGATCTAGACCCAGTTCGAATGCATTGAGTCAATTTCTAACTTCATAGTATTTAACCATTTCTCAAAGTCGATATCTTATATTACCTCATCATAGGTCTTAGGACCAACTACTGGATCCCTATCTCCCATAAGGAACACTTCCTCTACATCCTCTATAAGTATACCCAAGTATCTTTCAAAAAGATGAAAGATCCTACTAGATCTACGAGATGATGGAACCACTACATCTATTGGTTCAATGGATTCCACTTGATCTACAACCGATCACTCTTCAGAGACTTTTTCTTCGAGCTCAATTAGCCTCCTACTACCTTCGTTCTGAATAAACTATTTTTCTAAAAATGTAGCATACCAGCTCACAATCATATTGTGATCCTCTGAGAAGTAAAAGTAGTATTCTATTGATTCTTAAGGATACCCTATAAAACAAGCTTTCATAGATCTGAGCTCTAACTTATCCACCATTAGTCTTTTAACATAGACAAGACATCCCCAAATTTTGAGATGGCTAAGATTTGATTTCTTACCATATCATATCTCATATGGTATGGTAGAAATGAATTTAGAAGAAATCTTATTTAAAATATAAATAGAGATTTGTAGGGTACGTTCTCAAAGAAATATAAGTAGGTCAGTGAAGCTCATCATAGACTGGACCATATCTAATAGGATCCTATTTCTCCTTTTTAATATCCCATTGAGCTGAGGCATACTAGGAGGAGTTTACTATGAGACTGTACCGTTGTCCTTGAGATATCCCAGAAATTCTCTACAAAGATATTTCCCTCCTCGATCTGATTGAAAAATCTTAAGGAGTTTTTCTATTTATTTTTCTACATTATGTTTAAATTATTTGAACTTTTTAAAGGATTCAAATTTGTATTTCATGAGAAATATATATCCATACCGTGAATAATCATCGATAAAGATGATGAAGTACCGATAACCACTCCTGACCTACATATCAAATGGCCCAAACATATCAGTGTATATCAGGGTAAATAATTTAGTGGCCCTTTTCTCATGTCCTAAAAGGATAGCTTAGTTATTTTTTCTTGAAGACAGAATTCACAAACTGGATATGACTCAGAACTCAATATGTCAAAGATCTCATCCTTTTTTAGTTTGTTAATCCTATCCTTTTCAATGTGATCAAGTTTAAGGTGCCACAAATACTTGTGGTTCAGATCATCTCTAGGTCTTTTGTATCCTACAATTTTCACTAATTGCTTGTTAATGTTTATAGATGCATTGGCATGCAAATGATAAAAACTATCAATTAAAAGAACTCTTGCAACCAATTTATTTCTCAAATAAATAAAATAAAAGTTTTTATTGAAATTGAATTCAGATCCATCTTGTACTCGCACAGATATAGAAATCAAATTTTTGCTAGCTACAGGTACATAATAACAATCTTTAAGACTCAATCTAAATCTTAATGGTAATCGCAGAGGGTATGTTCCAACGACAACTGCAACAACCCTTGCTTCATTGTCAATGCACAAGAACATTTCTCCTTTCCTTAGTCCTCTACTTTCTATCAGATCTTGCACAGAAGTACATATGTGAGCACTCGAGTCAAAATCTAATATCCAACTAAAAGTAGAGGAAACCATAAGGTTCGATTCAATAATAAGCATATTAGACTTACCTTCGGAAGGTGCATCCATCTTCTATTTCTTCAGGCTCTCCAGGTACAATAGACAGTTCCTCTTCTAATGACCATCAGAACTATAATGAAAACACTTTTCCTTGCCAGCAGTAGCCTTCTTTGGAGTGTCCTTCTTCTTTGGCTTGTTTTCCTTGTTTTGCTTCTTTACAAGCTTTTTTTTCTTCCAAGTAGATTGTCTCTTGGAGGAAGATGCCTACTCCACAGCGAAAATAGTGCCCCTTGAACCTTTCAAGGTCTCCTTGTTACTTACCAACATATTCAGCAACTCAGGTAAAGTGTAGTTCAATTTGTTTATATTATAATTCATAACAAACTGAGCAAATGAACTAGTAAGAGACTGGAGGATCAAATCCACTCGTAGTTTTTTATAAATAGGAATGTCCAACTTCTCAAGCTGTTCAATATCCTTGATCATTATCAAATAATGATTGTGGATGGGCTACCTTTCATGCATTTTAATATTAAAGAGTCTTTTAAAGACTTCAAAATATATAGTACAGCTTTACTTACCATACAACTCTTATAGGTGAGTAATCATGGCCCTGACAGTAAGCATATCCTTATGCTGGCTCTGTAACTCATTTGATATTGAAGCCAGTATGTAACACTTCATCTTGTTGTCATCCTCTATCCATTTCTCCTATGCTATCATTTGATGAGCACTTCGATGGTCAGGTAAAATGGAGGGGTCCTGGTCGAGCACATAGCCCAACTTCTCCGAACTCAAGACAATCTTAAGATTTCTGAACCAATCTTTGTAGTTAAGGCTAATTAGTCGGTTGGATTCTAGAATGTGGGCAAATGGGGTGGAGGCTGACATGGTTAACTTCGAGAGTAAAGATTCAACTTAGATAATTGTACTCAAATTTTTAAATTTATTCTATGAATTTTAAGAAATAAATTAGACTCTTACTATTCTCATGAATCTCACATACTCCCCTATGGAGATGCAAAAATCCCTATGCGACTAGGGTTCTTAGTGGGTATTGGGTCCCACCAATATATACGACCTTACCTGATAGATATTGGTGACATGCTATACCGATGAGTGGACAACAATTGTCCAATACTTTTCAAGCATATTGCAGTGATTGATCTTTAAGTCATGAAGCCTCACCATATTCTATTATTGGCCCAATCCTTAGTTAAGTTAGACCCACCATTCAACATATAGGTAAAGCCATCATTAGATCCCTCACCGTGCTTGGTTATTGAGCCCAACCCCATCATCACCTAGTAACATCTCATGCTAATAGGATGGTTGCATCTTTTCGATGCAACTAAACCACTGTAATATGTCGAGAACAATCAACATCAGTAGGATGGTGGCACTCCTACAATGGTGGAAGACCTAGAACTTAATATTTGTGGAGAGGTTCGAATTCAGATCTCATCTAAATTAAGTCTATACAATCTCATGTTTGACTGATCAAGTTCAGATTAGTACAATCTCATATCTGACTAACCTAGTGGGCATGGATGAACATGAATGACTAAGCAACCTTACTCAAGACTTAATCGATCAAGTTGGCTAGATAAGTGAGATCAGTGGGAGGATCATCGATGCTTGCCTTAGACACCATTGTATTGGCTAGGTAAGCATGGTCCCAATTAAAAATCATCGATCAAGATTTGCCTTAGATAATAATTGATCAATTAAAATTAAATAGGTCAGCCTAGTGACTCAGGGTCAATCCATTGAGCCAAAATTGATCTTGAGTTAAATAATTCACATCAAATGTGAATCGATGTGACCTACTATAACTAAACTCGATCTGTTAGGATCAAAATACCAGCATGATGATCCAGAGATCAACCATGATCTCCTTATGGAAGAAACTCAGTGTGAAAAATTGATATGGAAATGTCTAACCTAGCACCACAGCAATACTCCATGCATGGAGATCTGATCTCCATGGTATCCAGCAATAAGAGACCTCCACATCTAACCCTAGGCATGGAGAAAAGAGGAAAAACACCACCTTAAGTGATCTGCATGCCCACTTTGGATGGGGTGCCTCCTTGAGGGAGGCACCCCCCTTCTCCTAGACTCCCCCCTTCTCTTGGACTCCTGGAAGGAACAGCTACCCTAGAGAGAAGAAAGAAGATTATGGAAGAAAAATTATTTTATATTCCTTCTACATTAACTATTACAATAATGGGTTTATATACCCTAGGGTTTCCCAAATCTTAATAAACCCTGGCACAAAAACTCCCCTAGCTAACCCACATGAAAGCACTCACCAAGCCCATGTACATCTATGTCTCATATGCTCTCATCGTCTTGGATTAAATCCTAGTCCATATTTGAATTAGCCACCCTTGAAACTCATAAACCCGAGCCCCAAGCCACTAGAATCAAAGCAGAATCTTAGACCCAAATAGAAATCCCATGCATCTGTTCTCACAGATCGAGTTGGCTCTGTTAGAGCTCGAGTCGACTCGACTACGCTCGAGCTGGCTCGACCGACCCTTGAGTCGGCTTGACTACCATGCCATCAGCATGCCAGCGAAACACTTCTCTTTATCTGGAATATGAGCTAGCTCTCTTAAAGCTCAAGCTGGCTCGATCTGATCTGAGTTGACTCCTAAAGTCGAGTTGACTCCTCTACTGACTGAAGCCCTTTGGTTTGTTCCTTGCTCCACCTGTTGGATAACCACAGGGGTTTTATGTATGCATTTTAAAATTTTTCACAGCAGAATATAATGAGATTAAACATTTTAATCTAAGGTGCATGCACATGATGATATCATTAAACACCCTACATTAGGATCTATGGCATGTATATACGCATGTAAAAATGTGAACATATAAAATCTGCATGATATGCATGAAAACTAGTAAAGCAATAGATCTAATCTACTACTATCAGGAATCCAAACCTTATACCTGAGCACAGATAGTCAAACACCACAATCATAAATGTGGATCTGGAGGTCCTTGCTAGTTGCTTGCAGCCACACAGTGTGTCCAGCCTCTATGAATCATCCATACGAAGTCCTCATTTCGATTTGCTATCTCTGAGAGTGCTAGCTCGCAAAGACTGCTCCTGTTGGCTAATCTGAATAGATCTTCTTCTAGAATCACCTCGGATCATTCAGAGGTTGAAGATGGATCTTCAGAGGTTGCTGGACATCAGAGAAAGATCAGAAAAAACTCTTTTCCTCTGATATGAAACAACTCTCTCCCAATAATTTCAGCACCAAGGCTGAACACTTATCAAAGAAGAGGAAATACTCCTCTATACTCTCATGCCTATGGAAGGCAACCCACCTCAAATCTCACACCCCCAACTAGAGGTTTGGCCCCTCTCTTTTTTCTCTCTTTCTTGATGGAATAGTAGGTATTTTTGTTGCACAAAACCAAACATTTTTCATCATACAAAACCATAAGCTTTTTATGGTTGCCGATCATAAGAGATTAGGATGAGATAGAGTTTGTTTTTGATCTAAACTCAAAACCCTTTTGAATTTGAATCAAGCCTAACTCATCCTCATTCAAAAAGGACCAAACAAGAGCTTGAAATGCATGGGAAAAAGCTCAAAGGCATCTCACTTTGTCGCACAAATGAAATGCTTCACAAGGGGCCGACAGGTGTGGGATAGATAAAATAGGATTAGCATTTAAATTTAAATCCAATTTAAATTCAAACAAATTAATCTCCATCCTATCCTAAGTGGATGACAAAATGGAGTGTTTGCTGGTGTCTTTTTTCATGTACAAACCAGATTTGTGCGATGAAAAAAGTCATGGAGAAGAGAAAATGATGCAAGGGAGTTCAAAGATTTGAATTTTGAATTCAAACTTAAATTCGAAATTCAAGTTGCTTTCAAATTCAAACAAAATTTGATCCAATCAAACTCTATCTGATTAGAAGTGATTGAACCTAATCTAATTTAATTCTAACTCAATTAAAAATTAATTGGGTTCAAGTCTTGATCAAATCAGGACTTAATCTCTCTTAGCGATTAGGTCATCCGATAGCCTAATCGGATTTGACCTAATTGAATCCAATTCAATTATAGTTAGTCCAGATTTTAATACTCAATCAAATTGAGTTAATCAATAATCTAATTATTGACTAATCCTTCATTAATGATAGAATTCCAATCCAGTGGGACTCTTCACCAGAGTTTCAATCCAGTGGGACTCTTCAAATCAGCCATCTGATCAGAGAGGAGCTTCTAATGTGTGTGACCTCATAAGTTCGAATCTAAGTCGGTAGCATAGGAATAATTTTGATACCAATTGAAGTAACCATCTAGCAATGAGATCTGACGTTCGGATAGGCCAAATATATGCAAAGCAACACTCAGAACCTAATGGACTATGGTTACTGTATAATTCATCTTTTTGACCCAAAATGCTTAGGATGACCCACGGTTTAACTGTCAACCCTGAATAAAGTCATCCATATTATATTTGAATCTTTCAAATCAATCACATGGATTATTCTGGTCAAGACTTTACTAAATTGAAATACATGTAGCACCATCTTCCAAAACTAGGAGGGGTCACTCCTACCTTGACTCACACACTGACTTCACAAGTACTTGGCTATGCCTAGAAATCTTTCAATTTTGAATTAGAAATTCAAGTAGTCTAGTACCAAAGCACAGTGAGTTGCTTACAAGTCACCGTGATGATCTCAGATCGGAGGGACACTTATACCCATATCCCTTTGGAGTAACTCTTGATAGCAGAGTGCTCCAGAGTTAGTCACGTTCAGTGAGGTATACTCCTACTTCTCATCTGCATGCTATACTAGTATCTCCACACTTCTTGATTAAGAAGATAACTAACCCATATGGCACACAACGACTTACACTTGATATAGCCATCATCCTAGTAATAGTATATCGTTTGGTCGTGAACTCGTTTAAGGACTAAACGATAAATCCTCTCTTATCAATTTACAATATTTTTAAGGACTTCATCACAACACAGGAGCATCATTTTAAGCTAGCCATATTTGGATAATTGACCTAACCTTTCTTAGGTCGGATAGTATAGGCTGAGGTGTTTAGGCACCTCTTGTAGGTGGTGTCTTGAAGGTAGCATATACTTTACCTTGGCTCATCCTCGAGGTGGCTCTGAGTATTGGTGTAATAATTTCTTCAAGGATCTTGACTCAGATCTGCATTCCTCCAAGGATTCTTTTAGGTTTGACATTGCCTCTTGGACATCCATGGTTTCTGATTCAAGTATTTGAGAGTGAGGGCTTCGAGGGTCCTTTAGGTTAGCCCTCACCTCTTGGTCATTGAGGCCTTTGGCCTGGATGGTTACAATTTGTAGGCTTCAAGGGTCTCTTGGGTTAGCCCCTACTTCTTGCATGACCAAGACTTTCTCATTGGCTATTCTCATTGGAGAACAAAGTGCCTTCATGGATCTCATGGGTTAGTCCTTGCTTCTTGATTTTCAAGGTCTTCTCGTCAGCTATTCTCATTCGAAAATGAGGCACTTTCGAGGGTTGCCGAGATCTTCTCATCAACTATTCTCATTTAGAAAAGAGGAATCTTTGAGTGTTGTCGAGATCTTCTCATCGACTATTCTTGTTTGAAAATGAGGCACCTGTTGGATTTTGGTTGTGTAGCGGAATATGATTTTCAAAATTTTTTACATGCTTTTAACTTTTAAAACAAGCCAATCGAAACACAAACCATAGGATAACATTGTAGATTTCAATCAAACAAAATAATCATACATATAAGGTAGAAATTATACCTTCCAAAAGATGACAATCTGGTGAAAAGATGGTCTGTTGGAGTTCTAGGTGATTAGGGCATGCAAAATTTTTTTCAAGTTACTTTAACCCAGCGAAAGTAGGTATGAAAACAATTTTCATATAAAGCATGCAGATTTATCAGATAAATCACCTACATATTTTATAACATGCTGAAATAAATTTTATAAACAGATCTAAAATCAAAAAAGTTTAGATAAAGGAAGATTTACCTGGATCACTTTCCTTTTTCTTACTCGGATCTGATCTGGCAGATGTCTGGGGTTTTAGTCAAAGCCACACACGTGCCTAGCTTCTGCTGGTATCCACATAGAGCTGATCGCTGATCGAAATACTAAGGCTACCAGAGTGCTAGCTTCCTTACAGGCTTCATTTCTCAGCTTGGATCTGGATCCTTCTGCTTGAACTTGAAGATCAAAGGCTACTGCATGAACCTTCGCACAGATTTAATGGGATCTTATCAGGATGCCAAGAAGAGAAGAAAGAAACTTTTCTTTTTCTCTTCCTCTCTCTCTAAACTCTCTCTAGATCAGATCTATAAAAGAGGTGGGGCGTGAAGATGGAAGGAGGAAGCGTTGAGAAGGGACCTGCGGCAAGGGATTTCACGTAGGAATACTTCACGCACGCCAATCTCTCTTCTTGTATTTTGTTGCAAAAAATCAATTTCAATGCCCCAAACCTGATAAGACTTAATCCTAACCAATTCAAATTCAAGTTTGAATTAGTTTGAATTAATTCTTATCAGCAAGAGAGTCCAAACCAGAAGGGGGAGGTGCCAACTTGCCCTTGCTCTCCCTTTCTCACACATGAAGAGAAGGGGTGTGACTTTCAATGCCCCTCTCTCCTCTTGATCAAAAAAATAGAGAGAGAAACTCAGTCTATCATGGGTCCAAGCAACTAATTTTAATTTGATTTCAATTTGGATTCAATTCGAATCAAATTTGAAAAGGCTGTCAATCCTAATCTAATTAGGATTACAATCCAAGTCTAACTTGAATAATTAAACCTAATTAGCCTTAAATTAATTCAAATCTAATTAAATTAAATTTAATTTAAATTAATTAAAACTTGATTCATAATTTAATCGAGCCCAATTCTATTGCAACACTTACGATTAAGTCCCTTATGCTAATAATTAGCAGTTACTAAATTTGTAACTTTTACAAATTGATTCAAATCATCAATCTAATTAATAATTTGATTATGATCTAAGCTATTGATCAGGTCAAGCTCTTTTTGTATGTAACCCCTCAGGTTCTATTCTGTCGGTAGTGAGATATACCATGATCTCCCTCATAGTTTCATCGAAACTCTTTTCGATGGGTTGGAATAATTTCAACTTAACCCAACAAGGATCGTTGATCTGAAAATAATCTTAGTGAGTTCTCACAACCACCAGTGACATCTAGCAATATGTAGTGATAACTCAATAGAATAAAAAAATTTGAACCCCTAAGTATAGTTACCATATGATCGAGTTTTTCTAGTGAGAATTTCGACAGGATGCAAGCCATGAAAATCATCAAATTCTAAGCATCCGTCATATGCTAGACTTAATTAGCATGAGTCCAATTATAAATCTCATGAAAACTTCTTTATATTATCATATTGCTGTGGCCACAGACTTAAGGACTCAACTTCTTAGATCGTATTGAACTACTCCTCACCTACTAAGATCGATAGATCTCCTATAAGTGCACACCCTACTCCTACAGCAAACTTACTATAGCTGACGAACACCACAAGGCTCTGAATGGTTAGAGATCATGTTTATATATTATCAAACTACATCAATACCACTGTGAGCAGTCGAGGTACCGCAGATTAAAAAACTACTCATACAACTATAGCATCGAGATAGTCACTGATAAGTGAGTAGACATGTAAGTGACTTCTTATTTTTGGTCACGTTTAGTACCATTATTCTCTAACAACCACTTGCACTCTCACTCCAGTGTCCCTACATTGTAGACTTAAGACTCATCTACTCGAAAGGAAAGCGATCCATGCACCAATCTTAAGTAATCAATCACTCATGAATACTTGAATTAGATTACTAGAGACATTAAATATTATAATAATTGATGTTATTTATTAAGAATTTGATACTCTCTAGTCTATTTTTCAAGTAATTGAAACTTTGGGTTCATACACTTCAAATTGGACTCAAATCAAATTAGATTTGAGTGAATCAGGCAACCAACTCCTATTATAGTGTGAACGCGACTTAAAGATCAATGGATTAGAAGCAACCTCTCCAATCAAAGATTCAGATTAGAAGATATATAGAATCAATTGTGAACGTGACTAAAGATCTGATGGAGGAGAAGCAACATGAAGATCCAATGACCTTTATTCATGCTCCCATCTCTCATAAAACCCTAGCCCTAGCTCTATTTAAAGGACCCTAAAGCCATATGAAAAATCATCTGGGGTTGAGCGACATAAAGAAAGAGAGAGGAGTGGCAACAAGGGCTTAGGGTTTAGGTTGTAGCTTCAAAGAAAGGGGTGCCTTGAAGAGAGCCTTATTTCTTCCACCATCACTTCTATCAAGCCTCCATCTTTTTCCAAATTAGATCCAAAGAAGAGGAAGAAGGAGATGCGAGCATGCTCTGAAGAGTATGAAGGAAGAGGAGTCCACCAACCATCTTCCCGATGAGGCTGCACAAATCCACTTCAACCCTTTATTACAGCTTTGTTTACTAGTTCTAGTTTGCTTTCTTTTTGTTATTTATTCTTCTTTTAAATTTTATGTACTTGAATTCAGATTTTAATTAATGTAGAAATTAGTTTCATTCTTTTTAAATTGATGTCTTTTATTTTTATTACATATAGGTACTAAGATCTAGTTAGTAGATCTTAGTACCAAACTTTTCGTTATGCACTTTTAATTTTTGCTTTCGATTGCTGTGTTTCTTTTAAAATTCTTACAATAGGATTTAAATTTTAATTAACATAAGATTTAAATTTTTAAATTTTATTTTTATTGTACGTAGACGCTAGGACCTAGTTAGTAGATCCTAGTATCAATTTTTTTTGATTGCATGTTTAATTTTTAGTATCTGATGCCGTTCAATCTTTCTTTTCTTTCTTTCAAAAATCAAATATTTCAAAACACATCAACCCATAGCCTTCTCTGTAGATTCGATCCGACTCGCTGCTATTTACAAAAATTTTTTAGGAGTTGGAATTAAACTAATTGCATGGTGTCCTAACAACAATATCATGCACATCGATCACCATCCCTATGATGATTCAACGATTGAGAGCAATTCAAGAGTTAATCTATAATGATACATATCTCAAATTTTTAACTCTTGAGAATATATGTTATTATCCATTAACTCTTGGATGATTCATAGATATATTACACATAAATGGATAAGAAAAATATCAATTTTATTAATTTTAATAAATTAAGTATAAAAATATGTCATGAAATTAATACAATATGTTAGTCAATAATTGACTTCCAGATTATACATCTAACATGGTCTCCACAAGACACCCATGTGGATATCCTCCAATGCTAATCCACATAGGATCAATTGCGGTCTTTTCCAACCTGATGCAGTGTTGAAGATAGCTTCACAAGTATCCTACCGATTTTTCTTCTCAAAGATGAACTGCACCACAAACTGATTGCCTTCTAAACTCTACTAGAGCCACACCAACAATCTTTTCTCAAAAGATTTCAATACTCAAATCTGATTCAGATATCCAACTCTTAGATAATCTGAATCCTAAGATTAGCAAGCACTTTGTCTTCCCTTCCTCTTGTTTTTTCTCCTTCTATTTTTCTCTCATTTTTTCCTTGCCTTTTTTTTATTTTTTTTCTTTCTTTTCTCTCTTCAATCTTGTGCCTAACTCTTAGGAAATGGCACACCTGAAACTAGATGTAGTGCCCCCTTTTTATAACAAACCAAGGGGCACTAAAACATCTCTTGGTGCTAACTCTTCTCATGCGGAGTTGGTTTTGGTTTCCACAAAGAATAAATCCTCTGTGTAATTAAATTATGGCATGGAAGAAGTTTAATAGTAGAAAGACTCTTCTTTCTTACATTCAGAAACCAAGGTGCCATCTCATGGCACGTACCGTAAGTGTTGGCATGGGAATTAGTTAAGAACTTCAAGAGGAATAGCCCAGAAGGACTCTTCCTTCTGGGCATCATTTAATATGGGCGTGCGCTTTTATTTGGTGTGGAGTTTTGGTGTGGATGTGTTTGGATCAAGCTGAAACTCTTTTAAACTAACAAACTAAACCACCTAGGAGTCCATGGGTTTGTATCTAATCCAATTAAGTTCAAGGCATCAAGGTAGGGTTAGCTCAAACATCTTTGAACTAAACCTGATTGAAAACTTGGGTTAATTCATGTGTTAGCATATCAATTAAACCCATAGAATTTTTAATAAATCCAATTAGATTAAGATCATGATCAAATTTTTAAGTATATGACCTATTAGATTCCATATCTAGTCAGCAGTAGACTCAGGCTCATAATCAAACTAACCCAATTAGAATAGGTCAGCCCAAATGTACCAATTAATCAAAACTCTTTCGAATTAATTATTGAATTAAACTCTTTAATTCTTGTAAGTCCATAAGTTAAGATTGATGTCTAGTAACATGTCATGACTATCCAAAAGATATAAAATTTGATGAAAATACCAAAATATCCTTCAGTGGCAAGTTATCGTGCAATTTAATTCTTTGATCATACAACATCCTAGATAAACTATGGACATGAAATCATGTCAAGCCCAAATACTTATCTATATGCATCTCAATCAGAAGATGATGACTCAATTGATAATATATTAGAAACTCTTTTTAATTATCATCCTGCTTTGGCCAAATATTTCTTGAATCATCAACCTATGAAATCATATAGGATATTCTCTCTCCTTATAAAGAGTGATCGATTTCTTATTGACCACTCACAACCTCCATGCACACTATACTATATCTAGAATATCCCATATAAAACTCAAAGAGTCAAGTTAAGAAATGAACCAAAACATAGATTCATTTACATAAGGTATCATGGTGATCTCAGGTTTAAAGATCACTTGCAATACTCCTATTGGAGAATAATCAGCTGACATGCATATAAAGTTCCATCAGATATTCTTTTATTTGGTCAATTTAGTGAACCCATTCTCCAATGAGCACCCACATCCTCGTATTAGTATCACCACACAAATAATTGTGAGATCAACCATCTTCTCCATCGAGCATACGTAGGATGTACCAATCTTATCGAAATCATTGATCTCCGACTCAATAATCCTACGATTAAAAATATTTTAGATGAGAACTATTAAAGATTTAGATCTCACTGGCATGATCTCATCATGATCCTAAAATTATTGCTCTAATCTATGAGGTTTGTTATAATCTTAAATAAGTATTAAGATGCAGCATATAATGAAATAAAATATATAATTTTATTAATAATAATTAATATCAAATATATAAGCTTGAAAGATAAAATACAAAAAATATCCCATCATATCACTCATGCGATTGACTTATAGGGTATTATTCTTTCAATCTTCCACTTGTACTAAAGCCAATCATCCCTATATTTGATACCCATGCGATCTAAGTGATGATCAAACTGCTGCTGTGATAAGATCTTACTAAATGGATCTACTATATTATTCTTGATGTCAACTCACTCTATGATCACATCACAAATGAGGTGGAAGCGCCTTAGGATGTGCTTGAATTTTTGACGAAACCTTGGTTCTTTTTAAAACCACACCTAACTCTGTAATGAACATCTTCATCCAAATGGCTTCCTTAACAGTCTCATTAGCAGTAATGTACTTTATCTCAGTAACTGAGTTAGCTACAATCTCCTGTTTGAAACTCTTCCAACTCACTATACCACCATATAGAGTAACTACATATCCTAATATGGATTTGCTATCATCTGAATTAGATTGAAAATTGAAATCTATAAAATCTTCTAGTTTATATCAGATCCATCATAAATGAGAAAAGCATCTCTAGTTTTTCTCAAGTACTTGAGAATATTTTTTATAGCTTTTCAATAATTCTCTCCTAGATCCACCTAAAATCTACTTACAATACCTAAAGCACAAGCCACATCAGGTCTGGCACATAGCATAGCATACATAATTAATCTCACAGCTGAAGCATAAGGGATAGAACTCATTCTCTTTCTCTCTTCAAGTATCTTTGGAGACTATCTTCTTAGAGAAATATATGCCATGACTCATAGGTAAATAACCTCTTTTACTCCCATCTATGTTGAACCTTTTCAACACTAGATCTATGTACCTTGACTGGGACAACCCTAGGATCCTCTTAGATCTATCCCTATAGATCTTTATACCGAATATATAGGATGCTTCACTTAAGTCTTTCATGAAAAATTTTTGTGATAGTCAGATTTTGATCAATTGCAACATAAAGATATCATTTTCAATGAGCAGTATATCATCCACATACAAAACTAAGAAGACAATGGCACTCCCACTAGTCTTCTTATACATACATGGTTCATCCATATTTTTAATAAAGCCAAACGATTTAACTATCTCATTAAAATAGATGTTCCAAGTCCTTGATGCCTACTTTAATCCATAAATAAATTTTTTTAGCTTGCATACTTGATTTGTCCTCCCACTAGAGATAAATCCCTCTGGTGGAGTCATATAAACTTCTTCTTTAAGATTTTTATTGAGAAAAGCAGTCTTGATATCAATCTGTCAGATCTCATAGTCATGATATGTAGCTATAGCAAGCATAATTCGAATAGACTTAAGCATGGCTACAGATGAAAAGATTTCTTCATAGTCAACACCTTGCCTCTGTGTGAAATCTTTTGCCACTAGCCTGACCTTATAGGTCTCTACCTGGCCATCTGCTCTAATCTTCTTTTTGAAGATCCATTGGCAGCCTATTGGGGTCACACCCTTAGATGCATCAATCAAAATCCAAACTTGGTTGACATATATAAAGTTCATTTCAAATTTTATGACTTCAAGTTCAATTATCTTCCCACCTCCTTCTTGGATAAATTTTTTTTTCAAGAAGATGGCATATCTACTAACAAACATCTTTTATTGAGTAAGATGGTAGAAGTAATATTCTATACTCTCCTTAGGATAACTTACAAACTTGTACTTATCTGATCTAGCACTAATCTTATATTCTTCAATATTCTTGATATAAGTAGGGCAACCCTATATTTTTAGACGTTTAAGGCTGGGCCTCTTCTCTTTCCATATCTCATATGGAGTACTAGTAATAGATTTAGTTGATACTTTATTTAAGATATATGCTATGGTCTCTAGAGCATATCCCCAAAAGAAGATCGAAAGATCTATAAAGCACATCATGGACCGCACCATATCTAATAAAGTACGATTCTTTCTTTCTGTAATACTATTTAATTATAAAGTGTAAGGAAGAATCCATTCAGAGAGAATTTCATTATCTTTAAGATGATCAAGAAACTCACTAGTTAAGTATTCTCCTCCTCGATCAGATCGAAGAGCTTTAATATTCTTATCAGTTTATTTCTCAATTATTCTTTGATACTCCTTAAACTTATCAAAGATTTCAAATTTATATTTCATTAAATACATATATCTAAATTTTGATAAATCATCAATAAATATGATGAAGTAAGAGTATCTATCTCTGGCCTGAGTTGATATTGGGCCACAAATATCCATATGTACTAGGTCCAATAAATCACTCATCCTTTTTTCATATTCAGTAAATGGAGCTTTGGTCATCTTACCCATAAGACAAGATTCACAAGTTCTATATGATTCAAAATTATAAGGATCAAAGAATTTTTTTTATATAACTTGTTAATTCTTGACTCATTAATATGATCAAATCGACAATGTCAGAGATATATGATAGTCACATCTTCTCTCTTTTTTCTCTTCATTTGATCAACATAGAGAATATTATCATTAAACAATAAGAATAAAAGATCATTATCAATAAAAGCATAGCCATAAAAATTGTTAGAATGATAAATAGAGCAATCCTTGCTCTTTTCTTTTATTTCAAAACCATGTTCAAGTAACAAAAGAACTGAAATAATATTTTTAACAATATTAGGCATGTAGTAACAGTCTTTTAATTTTAAAATATTACTTGAAGGTAACTTCAATAGCAAGATTCCTATGACTTCAATCTTGATGGACTCTCCATTAGCACCAAACAGTATGAAGTCATCTTCATTCAGTTTCCTTATTTCTTGCAGACCCTACAATGTTTGCATAGGTGTGAACCACAAGCGGTATCTAATATGCAAGAATCTAAAGTTAAAGTACTTGATGATAAGTTTGTTTATATCATATATAAATTTTTAGCAATATTTGCTTCCTTTTACTTCAAACTTACAAAGTAATCCTTGCATGGGGTGCCACTTGATTTGATCAAGTTAGGTGTGCCCATTAGGTTGATAGTATGAAGGACCAAACTTGGGCATCCCTTAGGCCCTAGTTGGTGTGTGAGAGAGAGCACCAGAGGGTGCCAACACTTGGCACCCCATGGTTCTCCTAGGAATGGTCAAAGATAGAGGTATACAAGGATTCCTAATTTGAGTAGGACTCACATTAAGAGACTGATTTGATTTTGAATAGGATTCAAACCTCTCCTCTATTTAAAGGGACCTCTCCTAAGGACTATTCATAAGATTTCTACTAGCCTCCAAGCCTCTCATCAGCCCCACACCTCCCTCCCTCCTCCATCTTGGTTTCAACACCCAAAGGGTGTTGGGTGTCCCATCATCTCCATGCCCAAAAAGAGTTTGGGCATCTCTCTTGGTTATTGATTTCTAGATCTTGATTGTTGCAAAATTAAAAAAAAAGAAAAAAAAAAAAAGAAAAAAAAGATCAAGAAAAAGATCAAAGAGTTGATGGTGATCCAGACTTCGTTTAGATTTGCAAAATGATCATTCTTGGAGAAGAAAGATCTACATTAAAGAAGACTGTTCCAGACTAATCCTGAGTAGATACCTATAGAGACTGGATACTTACATGATTAAGGAAGAACCTATTTTCTTTTAGATCCAAATTTGAAGAAAAAAATGAAACAAGTATGTAATTCAATTATATATTTAATTTCAGCATAAAATTCAGTATGTGTTCAATTTTAGCATATGAAGTAGATCCATGTGTTCTTTATTTTATGCATACATGTATTAGATTAAAAGATATTTTAATCTTAATTTTGCTGCATTGTTTAGAAAAAAAAATCTTAGGAAAACATATACATGCGCTCACAAGAAACTCCAATAGTGGTATGAGAGCCATGAATTTCATATGTATGAAATTGATATATATGTTTTTGAAAAGAGTTTTAAAATCTAATATTTCTTGATACATGGGATGTATAGATATTTAAATTGAATTTGAAATTTATTTTAGATTTGATTTTTAGTTTATATATGGGACATATGAAGGCATGAATAAATCTAAAAATTATTCTAGATAGTTTTCTAGTTCATATATGTGATATATGTTTGCATGCATGAAATCTAAAAATTATTAAAACTCGATTTATGACTCATATATGAGATGTATGATTGTATATTTAGGTCTAAAAATAGTTTGAATTAGATTCATGATTTGTATATAAGATATATGATATCATGTCATGATCTGAAATTTTGTTTAGATCTGAATTTTACATATATATTTGAGATATATGCTTATATGTTAAATTTGAAAATTAGTTTCATGATTTAAAACTTATTTTTTATGTAAAGAATTTAGATCTAAAATTTAATTTTATGATCTGAAATTAGTATTTGCGCATAAAGAAGTTGGTCATGGGTAGATCAAAAATTAGATCATATAATTAAATTACATCTAAGATTTTGATTTGAATATAATGGGTCTAATTTGATTAACTAATTGATTGAACTGAATCAAGTGTTGATTAAGATTAGGTCAATTAAGTCTTAGATCATACAATTATTATTGATCAAATCAATTAAATCCCATATGTAGAATCGATTAACCTAAGGACCTAATTCGGTTCAATGGTTTGAGCCTAATTCACTTAAGCTAATCTATTTGGACTAACTAACCTATTGGTGTCTAAGGCAAGTAATTGAGAGTGGTTATTTAGTTGGTTTTGTTCACTGATCTGGCTAATTTATTGGTGTCTAAGGAAAGCAATGGGGGAAAACCCATCGATCTCCACTTACCTGGCCAATTTAAAAAATTGAGCCTTAAATATGGTTGCTTGGTAGTTTGGTTTAGTCTATGCCAATTAGATTAGTCATATGATAACTAGTTAGATGAGATCTAAAATCTAAACCTTCCCATAAATATTAAGTCTAGAGGTTTTCTATCATTGTAAATGTGTAGGCGTGCTACTAGTATTGATTGTTCATGGTTGGTCATATTGGTTCAATTGCATCGAAGATATGCAACCACTTTATTAGCAAAAAGTTGCTCTAGGATAAAGATGGGGTTAGGCCCAATATCTATCAGGTGAGGGACTCAATGACGACTTTGCACCTATTGAGATGCATAGGGGTTTCATGCACTAATTTCAAAAATTTTCAGTAAAAGAATATTAGATTAAACTATTTAATCTACAAATATATGCATAAGATCTGATCTTAAAACTTCTATAAATAGATCTATGACATGAATTTATATACATAAAATATGAATCTAAAATGACAAGCATGTGAACTCAAAAGACAGTATTTAGTAATAGATCTAATCTACTACTTCTAAGGTCCGAACCCAATACCTGAGCATGAGTAGTCAAACTCCATGATTGAGAAATTAGATCTAGAAGTTCTCTCTCATCATTTGCAGCTGCACAAGCATCCGATCGCTATGGATAGTCCACATGAAGTCCCTCGGACCAATCAGCCCTCCGTGGGAGTGCTAGCTTGTGCAGTCAGCTTCTGATGGTAGATCTGACTTGATCCCGTTCTTCGATCACCTCAAATTTTTTTGATATCGAAGATGGATTAGAGGAGGATACTGGATGATAGAGAAAAATCAGATATAGACTCTCTTCTCTTTGGTTTTTTCCTCACCCAAAAAATTAGAACAGTTTTAAGTCTCTCACCCAAGAGGAGAACGGTCTCCTCTTTTGTTCACACCAAGGAGGAAGGAAAACCATGAAATCCTCACATCCCAAAATAGTGTTTTTGACCCTCTTTCTCTCTGGTTTCTCATGGTGAAAAGTTTCCATCATTTGGTGCACAAAATTATGGCTTTATTATGGTTGTCACACAAACCTGATAAAACAGGATAAGGGGTGGAGTTTGTTGCAATTCAAGCTCTTTCGAATTCTAATTTGACTCTAACTTTTTTTCACCCTTATCTAACTTAAAGAAAGATTTACCAAAAAAAATTAGGTATAAAAATTAATTGGAAAGACCTCCTTTTATCATACACAATAGACTCATTAAAAAATAGCCAACATGTGGAAGGATATAGATAAGGTTTTAAGTTGAAATTCAAACTAATTTGAATTCAAATCAAAACCAACCAATTTCTATCCTTAATAGATGACAAAAGAAGGATTATTTTTTTATTTTCTCATATATAAAATAATTTTGTATGGTGAGAAAAGGCATGATACAATTTAGGTGGCGCAAGGGATAGAGTCCTATTCATTTGAGACTCTAGGGTTTAACCAATTGGATTTCTTTCAAACCCAATCCAATTAGACCCAAATAAAATATAATAAATTTAATCTAATTAGACTTTTATAACTTTAAATAAATTTGATCAAATCAATAAATTAATTGAGCTATAGATCCGATCAAATCAGGATCATTTCTCTCTTACCGATTAGGTCATCTCATAGTCTAATCAGACTTGACTTAATTGAATCAAATTCAATCAGACTTCTTCCAGATTTTAATGCTCAATCAAATTGAGCTAATTAATGATCTAATTATTAATTAATTTTCTATTAATGATAGAGTCTAAGTCTAGTGGAATTCTTCAGCAGAGTCTCCATCCGATGGGACTCTTCACCAGAGTCCCTATTGACTGAGACTCTTCAGATTAGCCATATGATCGAAGAGAAACTTTTAATGTGTATGATCCCATAGGTTTGAACCTAAGTCGGTAACACAGAAACTAATTTCTATACCAATCAGAGTAACCATCTAGCAATGGTATCCGACATCCGGATAGGCCGAATGTATGCAAAGCAACACTCAAAAATCTATTTGAATATAGTTACCGTATAATTCATCCCTTTGACCTTTGATGCTAGGATGACTTAGAGTTTAAACTGTCAACTCTAAATGGTACATCCATTATGTGTTTCAACCTAATAAATCCTGTGACTCCTCATAAGAATTGCTCTGGCCAAGGTCTTACTAAATTAAAACACAAAATCTTCTCTCCAATCTCTTGGAGTGGTTAATTCCATTTTGACTCATACACTAACTTCACAAATACTTGACTATGCCTAGAAATCTTTCAATCCTAAAATAAAATTCAGATAGTCTGACATCAAAGTATAGTGAGTTGCTTGTAAGTCACCGTGGTGATCTCAGATCGGAGGGACACTTATATCTATATCCCTTCAGAGTGACTCTTGACAGCAGAGTACTCTGGAGTTGGTCACGTTCAATGAAATGTACTCCTACATTCCACCTGCATACCATACCAGCATCTCCACGCTCTTTGATTAAAAGGACAATCAACCTATATGGCACACAATGACCTACACTTAATATGTTTATCATCCTAGTAATAGCATATTATTTGGTCACGAACTCATTTAAAGACTAAACGATAAATCCTCCTTTATCGATTTAAGATAGTCCTGAAGACTTTCATCATAACACAGAAGTTCGATATAGAAGATGTACAAGCTTATGATAAAAATAACTAAATAAATATTTTATTAATTTATATACAATTACATCAAATAGCACAACCATCAACAGGCTGACGATCGGCTTTAAGATATATTTTTTAATAACTCTCACTTGTACTAAAGCCAATTAGTACAGTATTGTATACCCATTTTTATTTTGTGATCTTCGAACTTCTTTGCCGTAAGGGCTTTAGTTAATGGGTCGACCAGATTATCCTTTCCATCGATCTTCTGAAGGTCGATGTACTCTGCCTCGCAAACACAGCTTTCTTTGCAGCATCGGATGCCGTGATATATTTTACCTCGCAAATAGAACGGCTGTAATGTGCTGCTTGAAACTTTACCAACAGACAGCTCCATCATTTAGGGTAAAGATGTATCTCGACATATTTTTATTTCCTATAATGCAGGGGCATCATTCTCGGTTAAAAGAATATCATCCACATACAAAATAAAAAATATAATTATTGAATTATTAGCCTACTTATATATATAGGATTTTTTTCTATTCTTAACGAAGCCATACGTTCTGATCACCTTATCAAAATATATGTTCCAACTCCGAGATGCTTGCTTCAATGCATAAATGGATCTTTGAAGCTTGCACATCTTGGACTTGTCTATACATGTGAACCCTTCAGACTGCATCATATACACCTCTTCATTCAGCTCTCCATTTAGAAAAGCTGTTTTCACATCCATTTGCCAGACTTCATAGTCCAGATATGCTGCTATTGCAAGTATGATCCGAATAGATTTGAGCATTGCCACAGGAGAGAACGTCTCATCATAGTTAATACCATAATATTGACAATATCCCTTGACAACCATATGGGCTTTATAAATCTCAACCTTTCCATCTGTGCCCCTTTTCTTTTTGAAGATCCACTTACACCCTATGGATTTTATCCCTTCAAGTGGATCAACCAATGTCCACACATTGTTGATCTTCATGGATTTCATTTCGGATTTCATAACTTCAAGCCATGTTTTAGAGTTGGACCTCTGTATTACTTCTATATAGGTGATTGGATCCTCACTGTTCTCATTGAGCTCAACAGGATCTCCATCCCGGACCAAGAAATCTAGGTATCTGTTCAGCTGATGCGGTATTCTACTGGATCGTCTTAAAGATGTTTGTATATTGGGCTTCAGATTTGATCTTATCAAATCTAGTTCAGATTCAGTTACTGATGCCGGTTCTTCTACCTGTCAAATTTTATCAAGCTCGACTTTAGAGGCATTTATTCTTTCACTAAGAAACTTCTTTTTCAAAAAGTATGCCTTACTACTGACAAATACCTTTTGTTCAGCAGGAAGGTAAAAGTAATATCCCTTCGTTTCCTTGGGGTACCCTACAAAATTATACTTATCAGACCTAGGTCCGAGCTTGTCAGTTTGTAATCATTTGACATAAGCCGGACATCCTCAGACCTTAAGGTGAGTAAGGTTTGGCCTACACCTTGACCATATCTCATATGGTATTTTACTAACTGACTTGCTCGAAATATTATTGAGTATAAAACAAGCTATCTAAAGTGCATATCTCTAAAAAGAAATCGACAGACTTGCAAACCCTATCATGGACTGAATCATGTCCAACAAGATTCAATTTCTTATTTCTGAGATACCATTATGCTGTGGTGTCCCTAGAGGAGTCCATTATGAGAGAATCTCATTCTCTCCAAGATATGTCAAAAATTCACTGGAAAGGTATTCACCCCCTCGGTCAAATCGAAGGATCTTAATCTTTTTTCAGTTTATTATTCTACTTCATTACGAAATTGTTTAAACATTTCAAATGATTCAGACTTGTGTTTCATTAAGTAGACATACCCATACCTAGATAGGTCATCTATAAATGTAATGAAATAGCTATACCCTCCTCTGACACTAATGTTCATAGGTCCACAAATATCACTATATATTAGACCTAGAACTTCACTAGCTCATTCACCTTTTCTAGTAAAAGATGACCTAGTCATCTTTTCAAGAAGATAAAACTCACGGGTCGGTAATGATTCATAATCATTGATATTGAGGATACCCTCTTGTGCTAACCTATTTATCCTACTATTGTTAATATGACCGAGCCTACAATGTGAAAGATATGCATCGTGTCATTATCTAACTTTGGATGTTTATTTGGAGTGTACATTACGTTCATAGACTATGATTATACATAGATGTTATTTCTTAATTATCCTCGTATTATTGTAATATCATTCATAATGATATCATAATAATTATTTTTTATTGACAAACTATAACCATCTTTGACCAAAAGACCAATAGAAATTATATTCATCAAGAAAGATAGACAATAGTAACAATCACTTAAAATGATACTATTAGATTTGAAAACAAGCTCGACAATTCTTAAAGCTCGGATTGAAACTTGACTTCCATCTTCTATATTTAGAAATCTCTCATCGTTCTCAAATTCTTTACAAACTTGAAGTCCTTACAACGAATTACAAATATGAACTAAACTTCTGGTATCCAATACCTAGATAGTAGTATCACATATAGAGAAATTACAAGATATTATCATATAAGCATCTTGATCAGCAACTAATTGCTCATTTCTCTTTAGCCTATTTGGTTATTGTCTGCTTGACTCAATTCAGCCCTAAACATTTTAGCTAGATTGGGCTCAAGATCAATATTCAACTTCTGATACTGGCTATCGAAGTTGAGTCTAATAAGCTCATCACTGTCAAACGTGAGTGGAGTGATAAATTACTAACCATTTCTGAAAAAAAAAAATAAGACCTAATAAGCATATGAATTAATCAAGTCTAAAGATATGGATTTTAGTCTAAAGGTTCTATTACTATTTTATACGAATTGATAGCCTCTATCTCCAACTCGAAGAATTACCTTACTTCTTTAGTGGGTACTAGAATCCACACAGACCGCATACAGGCTCGAGTATAGCTCGACCAACTTATATGCATCTACAGATAGATTCACAATCGATTGTTTCTCTTAAATAATTTTTAGTAATTAATTTTGCTCCAGATTTATTTCAATAGGCGATGGGTCTTTACTGAAAGTTCTGGTTAGATCCAACCATTAACATGAACCTACTCAGTGATTCTAAATAATGAATAATCAAGCCCAAGTATGGCTCGACCAACCCAATCATTCATCAGATAGTATAACAGAGTCATCATATGATGAATAATAATTTTATCATTCAGAGAAATACCAGACGGATGGCACTTGCAATGTCAATCAAAAATAATGGACCCATTACCATTCACCTTAATGGGAGGCTATGATCTAGTTATCATCATAACTAACTCATTTTATGGATCTAATAATTTAATAGAATTAAATGTACAGACCAGCTAATCTTAATCCTTCCACTGACTTCACCAAGTCAGATTAAGATGGACTAAAAAACAAGCTGATCCTATGGATAAGTCATCAATCCTCCCACTAACTTCATCAAGTCATGTCGAGGATAAAGACAAGTCAAATTAGGGGCACCTAAATCAATTGAACTAATTTTTTAATAAGCATGGGTCAACCCTAATCATTAAGCAATCTGATCAAAACTTGATTCATCATATTGGTCAGGTAAGTGAGATCGATGGGAGGGATATGCCATTAACTCATCATAGATTCAATCTATATGAGTAGCCCTCAATTAAAAATTATCGATCAAGACTACCAAACTTACCTTGGATACCAACTGATTAATCAGTTTCAATCGGATCTACTTGTAGATTTGGGTTCGACCACTGAGCTTAAGATCAAAGTCTATTTGGATCTAATCAAAGACATGGAAATGACCAACTATAACTATTGTATTGGCTCTAAAGAAATTTTGATTAAATCTAATTTTTCTTTTTAGTCCATTTTATCTTTGATTCTAACCCTAGGTCTAACCTATTTAGGAGGATCTGATCAAGCTAACCCAGAAACCCATCACCCACGCATTATACGAATGACATTAGATCTTTAATTCATAATTCTAGATCTAATTTATTCAACTTAATTCTTAATTAAGTTTGAGGCTATGGGTAGGAGTTCGATATTTAAAAATAATTTTAAATTTTATAAAATATTTTTATAATTAATTTTATGTATAATTATTTGATCCGAAACTTGAATCGGCTCACCCTTGGATTGAGCCTTCTCATCATAATGGGTCGACTAAGTTTTGAGGCTTAGTTAACTCATTGATGATGAACTATTAATCATAATTTTTAGCCTGTTACATTGAGTCAGCTCAATAGAAATTGAGCTAACTAACTAGGGTCCTGAGTCGACCCAAATAATACTGAGTCGACTCAATAAGCGAACTACAATAATTATATTAATTTCAGTCAAAATAATTCTATATAAATAGTAATAAAATTAATCATAAATTATTTTAAAACTATTTTAAACATGTTCATAATTCTAAATTTTATTTGTAAAGATTAGATGCAACTACTTTTCATATAACATATCATATACACTGTTGGTGCAAAAATCCGCTTGCGCTGAAGAAGCTGGAGTCGAGGGAGTCGCGGTCGCCATCGGGACCTATAAAATAAGTTTAAACCGGAGGTGGGGTTGCTCCGACAAGACCCTCCGACGCTCAAGTCAGTTCTCTGCCTCAACAAGAATGGAGCGCTCGAACGAAAATTTTAGCAGAGTTTCTAGGTAAAAACAAGAGCTTATAGAATAACGTATCTGGGGTTTCCCCTTTTATAGATGGAGGGGGCAACAAATTGATAGTGACGCCTGAAACCGTCTGGTCGTGGGCCACCCAAAACTAGGAGAAATTTATTGCGGAGGGTAGTGGAGCGGGATCGTGGCTATCACCGTGGCTCACCACGTGGAATCAGTTACGGAGAGTGGAGCGGCATCTGCTGTCGTGACTCGTCAAGGAGTGGTGGAATCGCACAGAATCCACTGCAGGGAGTGGAGCAGAGTCATGGCCGTTAATACGGCCTGTCAGGGAGTAATGGAGCTACGCAGGGTCCACCGCAGGGAGTGGAGCAGAGTCATGGCCGTTAATACGGCCTGTCAGGGAGTAATGAAGCTACGCAGGGTCTGCCGCAGGGAGTGGAGCAAAGTAATGGCTGCTAATACGGCCTGTCAGGGGGTCCAGACTTGTCGGCCGAAGTTCGGTTGGAGTCGGTGGCGAGGTCCGGTACTCGTAGGAGTTTAGGCGAGGTCTTCCCGCAGTCGGAATAGAAGACGGAGTCTGACTCTCATAAAAGTCCGGACGTAGTCTACTTACAGTTGGGGTCGTAGGCGGAGTCCAGCTCCCGTAGGAGCCCGGGCGGAGTCTTCCTGCAATTGAAATCAAAGGCAAAGTCCGGCTCCTGTAGGAGTCCGGACAAGGCTTACCAGCAGTCGAAGTTGGTGACGGAGCCTGGCTCCCATAGGAGTCCGGGCGGAGTCTTCCTTGCAGTAGAAGTCGTGGACGGAGCCCGGCTCCCGTAGGAGTCCGGGCGGAGTCTTCCTTGCAGCAAAAGTCGTGGATGGAGTCCGGCTCCCTAGGAGTCCGGACAGAGTCTTCCTTACAGCAGAAGTCATGGACGGAGCCCGGCTCTCGTAGGAGTCCGGGCAGAGTCTTCCTTGCAGTAGAAGTCGTGGACGGAGCCCGGCTCTCGTAGGAGTCCGGGCGGAGTCTTCCTTGCAGCAGAAGTCGTGGACTGAGCCTGGCTCCCGTAGGAGTCCGGGCGGAGTCTTCCTTGCAGCAGAAGTCGTGGACGGAGCCCAGCTTCCGTAGGAGTCCGGGCAGAGTCTTCCTTACAGCAGAAGTCGTGGACGGAGCCCGGCTCCCGTAGGAGTCCGGGCAGAGTCTTCCTTGCAGCAGAAGTCGTGGACGGAGCCCGGCTCCCGTAGGAGTAGGGCAGAGTCTTCCTTGCAGCAGAAGTCGTGGATTGAGCCCGGCTCCCGTAGGAGTTCGGGCGGAGTCTTCCTTGCAGCAGAAGTCATGGACGGAGCCCGGCTCCCGTAGGAGTCCGGGTAGAGTCTTCTTTGCAGCAGAAGTCATGGACGGAGCCCGGCTCCCGTAGGAGTCCGAGCGGAGTCTTCCTTGCAGCAGAAGTCGTGGACGGAGCCTGGCTCCCGTAGGAGTCCGGGCAGAGTCTTCCTTGCAGCAGAAGTCGTGGACAGAGCCCGACTCCCGTAGGAGTCCGGGCAGAGTCTTCCTTGCAGCAGAAGTCGTGGACGGAGCCCAGCTCCCGTAGGAGTCCGGGCAGAGTCTTCCTTGCGACAGAAGTCGTGGACTGAGTCCGGCTCCCGTAGGAGTCCGGGCGGAGTCTTCCTTGCAACAGAAGTCGTGGACGGAGCCCGGCTCCCGTAGGAGTCCGGGCAGAGTCTTCCTTGCAGTAGAAGTTGTGATGGAGCCCGGCTCCCGTAGGAGTCCGGACGGAGTCTTCCTTGCAGCATAAGTCATGGACGGAGCCCGGCTCCCGTAGGAGTCCGGGCAGAGTCTTCCTTGCAGTAGAAGTCGTGGATGGAGCAACGGGAGTTCACCAACAGTAGTCGAAAGTACAGAGGGTCGATCCCGCCAAGAACTTCGGCCGAGAGAATTTTATACCCAACACCAGTCCCTCCACTTTCGAGTTTGAATTTCGAATGAAGAAAGTACGGAGAGGTTGTCGCAACCGAAGTTCTCCCCCTGACGTCCGCACGCAACCATCCTTGGATATGTCGGCATTTAATGCGCACATGCCGGAGCCCTTTTTTCGATTAGGGTGACCCGAAGAGTCTTTTCGGAACCCCCACCGGGACGTGATCTCAAGCGTCGCATCATGAATGTTTGCGAACAGTCAACCCTCGGTAGCAGCGAGTAGGACACGCGGGACACGTGGTGTGCACCGATTGGTCTAGGGACACTCGCCACCATAATTACGCTGATATTCGCTGCCTATTTAAACCCCCCACCCTTCCTTCGAGGGCTTTACCTCGCCTGAAGGACGGCACCTTTCCTTCGCCTGAGAGCTTAGCTACTCAGCCACTCCATCGGTGCCCCTGCCAACTTCGAGCGTCCTCCACGTCGGTCTTTGCCATCTCTCTGCCGTCTCCAGCCCCCCGATTCCTCTCTAAGGGGTTCCCCCACCAGGGCCTCCGCCTCGGAGGCCATCCTCAAGAGGATGTCACGGGCTTGGAGGAGGGCAAAGAGGAAAACAGCAGTCTGCGAGTTCTTCGATCATCGAGCGGCCGCTGAAGATTCCCGTTGCTTCAAAGGGGGCTCGAGGGAGAATTCCTTCAACAACAGGGGTTTAATAACGGAGACAGCCGGTGAAGGCATTCTGCCTGAGAATTTTGGAGTAGCAAGACGGGGTGACACCGGTCAAGAGGGTAGAGCTGTCGTCACAAGCTGTGGCGGGATCCTTGATGTCGTTGGGGCCGAGGGACCAGAAGCAGTCGGCGTCGACGGTGGGGCAGTAAAACTTGTTGCGGGGACGGTGGAAGTAGCGCATGCCGACCTTGCCAGAACACTTAGGACGGGGGTTGTCATGGAGCATTTGGAGATGGCGCATATCTCTGGCGCCATTGCTGCCTCTGGGGTAACTCCGGTTCTTCTTGAAATAGGTCTTCATCGCCGCTGCCGCGGCCCTTACTGCCCCCTGGAATCTATCCCATCCTTTTCCCCCTAGGGTTGGGATTTCGGAGGTGGAGCGGAACAAGACGGGGGCGAGAGCCGATAGGCTTGTCACACGCACTGGGAAACGCAGCTGGGAAGGACAGAAACGGGAAGAGAAGTTTACAACTTGAAGTGGCCTCTGGTGCATCCCTTCCAAATCGTGTACTTGAGCCCTATAATAATGTATTCTTTTTCGGCCCTCCGGGTCTTGTAACGTACATCTTGTTAGTCGAAAAATGAAGAGGTGATTTTGTTACCTTGTCCGTACTTTGCGTCGAATCGTTGTCTGCCGATCTTTTCCTTTGCCGTTGTTATTGTTGTGTTCCCTTCCCCTCCATTTTTCTTCTCTTTTTTTTTCTTTTTTTTTTTTTTGACGTCGTCCTTAGGTTACCGGTGGTTGCCACACCGGCTCGCCTTTTAGTTACCCCCTTCCTTCAACCCCAATGGCTCTATAATGCATACGAGAAGGCAATTTTCCACTACCTTTTTTCTCATGCGTTGAATTATCGTTTGTCGAGCTTCTTTTCGGCCCTTGTATCGTTCGGAGGTACCCGATTGCCATCGCATCGACCCATCTTTTTCGTCCGTGGCCGCAGAGTCGTCAGGAGCCATTCGGGTTTGGTGCCCCCATCAGGGCTCGGGCTCGGAGGTCTGAGCTTCTGTCACCCTGAGGAAGTTGTCTTACCTTGGGTTTGTGTTAAAAGCTTCCTTGAAAGCTGAGGTTTTTGATGAGAGTCTCAGTCCTTGCCGAGATAGAGTTCTCTACATCTTGGACGCTGTTTGTTTTTCATTCGTCGTTGACGTGACCCATCGCATTCCTTTTTTTCTTTTTCGCTTGGAATTTTTCCTCTGCTTTTGGGGAGGCTACGGGAGTTCAGCTCCCGTAGGCAAAGTCGGGGCATAGTTTGGCTCCCGTGGGAGTCCGGGCGGAGTCTTCCTGCAATTAGAGTCAAGTGCGAAGTCTGACTCCTGTAGGAGTCCGGACGGAGCTTTCTTGCTGTTGAAGTTGGCGACGGAGCCCGGCTCCTGTAGGAGTCCGGGCGGAGCTTACCAGCAGTTGAAGTTGGTGACGGAGCCCGGCTCCCGTAGGAGTCCGGGCGGAGCTTACCAGCAGTTGAAGTTGGTGACGGAGCCCGACTCCCGTAGGAGTCCGGGCGGAGCTTACCAATAGTTGAAGTTGGTAACGGAGCCCGGCTCCCATAGGAGTCCGGGCGGAGCTTACCAGCAGTTGAAGTCATGGACGGAGCCTGGCTCCCGTAGGAGTCCGGGCGGAGCTTACCAACAGTTGAAGTTGGTGATGGAGCCCGGCTCCCGTAAGAGTCCGGACGGAGTCTTCCTTGCAGCAGAAGTCGTGGATGGAGCCCGGCTCCCGTAGGAGTCCGGGCGGAGCTTACCAGCAGTTGAAGTTGGTGACGGAGCCCGGCTCCCGTAGGAGTCTGGGTGGAGCTTACCAGCAGTTGAAGTTGGTGACGGAGCCCGGCTCCCGTAGGAGTCCGGGCGGAGCTTACCAGCAGTTGAAGTTGGTGACGGAGCCCGACTCCTGTAGGAGTCCGGGCGGAGCTTACCAGCAGTTGAAGTTGGTGACGGAGTCCGGCTCCCGTAGGAGTCCGGGTGGAGTCTTCCTTGCGAGGGGGCCGTTGGGGAAAGTCCCTCCCTTTTTCTCTTCTGGTCTTCGAACGATCGGACTTTAGATTGACGTCGGGACGAGGTTCTTCTCCCATTCCTGTCGTAACAGATTTCAGCTCTGGTTAGGATGGGGGTCCTCCTTTTGTCTCTAGCAGGACTGTGGGGTCGCGTATGGGCGTTGTAGGGTCTCTCCCCTCATCTGGTCTAAAAGAAATCGGGCCTTCGACTTTGCTCAAGTTAGGGCGAGGTTCTCCTCCTGTCCCTAACAGGGCTGTGGGGGCGCGTACGGGCATTGTAGGGCCTCTCCCCCCATCCGGTCTAAAGGGAACCGGGCCTTCGACTTTGCTCAAGTTAGGGTGAGGTTCTCCTCCTGTCCTTAGCAGGGCTGTGGGGGCGCGTACGGGCATTGTAGGGCCTCTCCCCCCATCCGGTCTAAAAGGAATCGGGCCTTCGACTTTGCTCAAGTTAGGGCGAGGTTCTCCTCCTGTCCCTAATAGGGCTGTGGGGGTGCATACGAGCGTTGTAGGGCCTCTCCCTCCATCCGGTCTAAAGGGAACCGGGCCTTCGACTTTGCTCAAGTTAGGGCGAGGTTCTCCTCCTATCCCTAACAGGGCTGTGGGGGCACATACGGGCGTTGTAGGGCCTCTCCCCCAATCCGATCTAAAGGAAACCGGGCCTTCGACTTTGCTCAAGTTAGGGCGAGGTTCTCCTCCTGTCCCTAACAGGGCTGTGGGGGCGCGTACAGGCATTGTAGGGCCTCTCCCCCCATCCGGTCTAAAGAGAACCGGGCCTTCGACTTTGTCGAGACGAGGTTTCCCTCTCGCTCCCGAGACAATTTGTTTGGATTGTCCTGTGGATGTAGGATAGTGCCAAAGACATGTAGATGTACAACTTTTAATTAAAATGAAGTTATTGGTAGTACATTCGTAAGTTCTCCGAGCTCCATGGTCGTGGGAGGTCGGCTCCTCTGAGTTCCTTAAGATAATAAGTTCCGGGCCGAACTACTTCTTTGACCTCATATGGGCCTTCCCAGTTAGGGGAGAGCTTCCATCGATCCTGAGGCTGCGAGACAGTGGCTCGTCGAAGCACTAGATCTCCTGCTCTGAAGACTTTGTTCTTGACCCGGGCGTTGTAGTATCGAGCAACTTTCTGTCTGTAGGCTGCCATTCGAACCTGAGCTATCTCCCGTCTTTCTTCCAGCAGGTTGAGGTTGGCTTTAAGACTTTGCGAATTTTGATGTTCGTCGAAGGCTACGACTCGCACCGATGGGAGTTTAAGCTCAATTGGGATGACGGCCTCTGTACCGAAGGCCAAAGCGAAGGGGGTTTCCCTTGTGGGCAGCCTTTGGGTAGTTCGATACGCCCACAGCACATGATAAAGTTCGTCTGCCCAGATTCCCTTCGCCTTTTCGAGCCTTGTCTTAATCTCCTGCAAAAGAGTTCTGTTAGTTACCTCAGCTTCGTCGTTCGCCTGAGGATGGGCTACCGATGTGAAGTTGTGGGAGATGTTTAGATCTTCGCAGAATTCGACAAATTTCGCTCCCGCGAATTGTCGTCCATTATCAGTGATTAGGGTTCTAGGCAGACCGAACCTACATACGATCGACTTCCAGACGAAATCTTGCACTTTTGCTTTTATGATTTTTGCCAATGGTTCGGCTTCAACCCATTTGGTGAAGTAGTCGATCGCTACAAACAGAAACTTCCTCTGCCTAGAGGCCATAGAAAAGGAGCCAAGGATGTCCATCCCCCACTATGCAAAAGGCCATGGGGCACTCAAGGGTGTGAGCTCAGTGGCGGGCTGTCTCTGGACGTTAGCATATCTCTGGCATCGATCGCACTTTCTGACATATTCGATTGAATCATGATGCATTGTCGGCCAGTAATACCCTTGGCGGAGCAACTTGTGGGATAAAGATCTAGCCCCCAAATGGTTTCTGCAGATTCCTTCATGCACTTCCCACAAGGCGTAGTCAGCTTCCGAAGGCCGGAGGCATTTTAAGAGGGACAAGGAGTATGATCTCTTGTACAATTTGCCCTCATAAAGGATGTACCGGGAGGCTTGGTTTCGGAGCTTCCAAGCTTCTTTCGCATCCTGGGGGAGAACTCCATCTCTGAGATAGATTACCAGGGGGTCGACCCAGCTGGGCTTGTGGTCAATTTCCATCACGGACCGCAACTCTTCTGTACTCGGGTGCTTTAGAACTTCAAAGAGAATGCCCTTGGGCAGTTCGGCCGGAGCTAGCATCGCCAGCTTGGAGAGAAGGTCAGCCCTGGTATTTTTCGACCTTGGGACTTGTTTGATGTTGAAGCTGCTAGAGGCGGAGATGAGTTCCTTTATCCTTTCGAGGTATTTGGCCATACTGTCCTCCCGCGTTTCGTAACTTCCGCTGACTTGTTCCACTACTAGTTAAGAGTCGCTGTGGACCCGGAGCTGGTCTATTCCCAGCTCTTTGGCGACCCTTAGTCTCGTAATCAGAGCTTCATATTCCACTCCATTGTTTGTTGCGGAGAACTCAAAATGCAAAGCATACTCCGCGACGATTCCCTTCGGACTGACCAAGATTAGGCCTGCACCCGCGCTTAACATGTTGGAAGACCCGTCCACATAGAGGGCCCAAAAGCGATCAGAGGGATCCGCTTCTTCTTTGGGGGAGTTCGGTCGGGACTTCAAGTCATCAATTTTGCTTTGTTCAGGTTCGGCCTCCTCTGGGATAGTACACTCCACTATGAAATCTGCCAGCACTTGGGCCTTCACTGCTGGCCTGGGTCGATAGTTGATGCCAAATTCTGTGAGCTCGATCATCCACTTTGCCATCTTCCCAGAGGCATCCGCCCGGTGCAAAATCGCTTTGATCGATTGATCAGTGAGCAGCATCACGGTGTGCCCTTGAAAGTAGGGTCGGAGCCTTCGGACTGCAATCAACAAGGCGTAAGTCAGTTTTTCTAATTTAGTGTACCTGGTCTCGGCGTCCCTCAAAGCATGGCTGACGTAGTAGATTGGCCGTTGGACTTTCGCTTCTTCTTTGACAAGGACGGCCGCGAGAGCCATGGGAGAGACCGCTAGGTATAAAAATAGTTCCTCCCCAGGCTCCGACTTCGCCAACAGCGGGGGTGAGCCGAGGTAGCTCCTTAGTTCCTCAAATGCCTGTTGGCACTCAGGGGTCCAACAGAAGTTCTTGGGCTGCTTAAGGGTTTGAAAGAAGGGTAAGCACCGTTCGGCCGACCTTGCGATGAAGTGATTCAGGGCCGCTATCCTTCCCGTGAGGCGCTGAACTTCTTTTGTCGACTTAGGGGCGGCCATCTCCTGGATGGTGTAAATTTTCTCTAGATTGGCCTCGATCCTGCACCCCGACACCATGAAGTCTAGGAACTTTCCCGAGGTTACCCCGAAAGCACATTTAGTTGGGTTCAGCTTCATTCTATATTTTCGAAGAGTGTCGAAGGTCTCCTCGAGATTGGTGACGTGATCTCTGGAAGATTTGCTCTTTACGAGCACATCATCCACGTAGACCTCCATGTTACGGCCGATCTGCTCCTTGAAGATTTTGCTCACCAGCCGTTGGTAGGTTGCGCCCGCATTTTTGAGGCCGAAAGGCATGACCCTGTAACAGTAAAGGCCACGATTAGTGATGAAAGCGGTCTTTTCTTCATCTTCCGATGCCATTCTGATTTGATTATAGCCGGAGAATGCATCCATGAAGGTGAGGAGCTCATGGCCCGAGGTCACGTCCACCAGTTGATCGATTCTGGGAAGGGGGTAGCTGTCCTTTGGACAGGCCTTATTCAACTTTTTGAAGTCTATGCACATCCTCCACTTGCCGTTTGCTTTTTTGACTAGGACAACGTTGGAAATCCAATCAGGATAATTGACTTCCTTAATGAATCCGGCTTTAAGAAGCTTGTCCACTTCCTCGGCTATCGCCTTCTGCCTCTCCGGTGCATGACCTCAGATTTTTTCTTTAGTCGGTCGATGCTTTGGATCGACGGTCAGGCGGTGCTCCATGACTTCCGTGTCAATCCCTGGCATGTTTGCTGGGAGCCAAGTGAAAACGTCCACATTCCTTTGTAGAAAATCAATGAGCCGCATTTGCACCTCCTCCTCCAGGTTGGAGCCGATCATCACTACATGCTTCGCATTCCCGTCATTCAAAGGGATTGGTACCAGATCTTCAATTGGGACGCCCCTCTCTTCGGTGAGGTCATCGCAAGCATCCAATCCATCAACGGGACAGGGGTCAGATCGGTTGCTTCCTTGCAGGGCTATGCTGTAGCAGTGCCTGGCTAGGGCTTGGTCTCTCCGGACCTCTCCGATCCCCTGGCTAGTGGGGAATTTCAACTTCAAATGGTAGGTTGACACGATGGCTCGAAGAGCATTGAGGCCAGGTCAGCCGAGGATTGCATTGTAGGCTGACGGCGCTTTCACCACCAAGAAATTCACCAGAGCCCTGGATTGCCCTGGATATCGACATGCGATCACAATCAAAGTTATCATTCCTTCTATCAGAACAGCGTCGTCGGTAAACCCTACCAGAGGGGTGCTAATCGGTCTCAAATGGCCGTCAAGGATGAACATTCTTGAAAAGGCATCGTAGAACAAGATGTCGGCCGAGCTTCCATTGTCGACGAAAATACGACGGACGTCGTAATTTGTGATATTCATGGAAACTACAACCGCATCATTATGAGGGAATTGGACTCCCTGGGCATCTCCTTCAGTGAAGGTTATGGGCTCTTCAGTCTTTTGCCGTTTGGGGGTACGGCTGGTACGTTGGTTGCTTCCTGTCGGGATCCTCCCGAGACGATGTTAGCGAAATCCGTAGGAGGCCGATTGTCCGACCACTCCATGCCGGTGACCATTGTCGGAGGATGCAGGGCCCGGGAAACCAGAGGCGGGACCGGGGCCCGAGATATGGCTGCGGAGATCGTGGGTAGCTGTGCAGATGCTTCGCGAGAAGACATCAGGCGAGGACCCAGTGGGGGAAAGGAGGAGCGGGTGCCGGAGAAGATGATCAGAGGTGGCCCCGTTGAGTGCTCCTTTAAGAACAAGGATACTGTGAAGACACAGTCTCCTTCCTCTAGCGCCAATCCTGTTGGTGCAAAAATCTGCTTGCACCGAGAAGCTGGAGTCGAGGGAGTCGCGGTCGCCGTCGGAACTTGCAAAAGAAGTCTAAACCGGAGGTGGGGTTGCTCCGACAAGACCCTCCAATGCTCAAGTCAATTCTCTGCCTCAATAAGAATGGAGCGCTCGAACGGAAATTTTAGTAGAGTTTCTAGGTAAAAACAAGAGCTTATAGAATAACGTATCTGGGGTTCCCCCTTTTATAGACGGAGGGGGCAACAAATTGATAGTGACGCCTGAAACCGTCTGGTCGTGGGCCGCCCAGAACCAGGAGGAATTTATTGCGGAGGGTAGTAGAGCGGGATCGTGGCTATCGTCGTGGCTCATCACGTAGAATCAGTTACAGAGAGTGGAGCGGCGTCCACTGTCGTGACTCGTCAGGGAGTGGTGAAATCGCACAGAATCCACTGTAGGGAGTGGAGCAAAGTCGTGGCCGTTAATACGGCCTGTCAGGGAGTAATGGAGCTACGCAGGGTCCGTCGCAGGGAGTGGAGCAGAGTCGTGGCCGTTAATACAGCCTGTCAGGGAGTAATGGAGCTACGCAGGGTCCGCCGCAGGGAGTGGAGTAGAGTAGTGGCCGCTAATACGGCCTGTCAGGGGGTCCAGACTTGTCGGTCAAAGTTCGGTTGGAGTCGGTGGCGAGGTCCGGTACCCGTAGGAGTTTGGGCGAGGTCTTCTCGCAGTCGGAATAGAAGACGGAGTCTGACTCTCGTAGAAGTCCGGACGCAGTCTACTTGCAGTTGGGGTCGTAGGCGGAGTCTGGCTCCCGTAGGAGCCCGGGCAGAGTCTTCCTGTAATTAAAATCAAAGGTGAAGTCCGGCTCCTGTAGGAGTCTGGATAAGGCTTACCAGCAGTTGAAGTTGGTGATGGAGCTCGGCTCCCGTAGGAGTCCGAGCGGAGTCTTCCTTGCAATAGAAGTCGTGGACGGAGCCCGACTTCCGTAGGAGTCCGGGCGGAGTCTTCCTTGCAGCAGAAGTCGTGGACGGAGCCCGGCTCCCGTAGGAGTTCGGGCAGAGTCTTCCTTGCAGCAGAAGTCATGGACGGAGTCCGGCTCCCGTAGGAGTCCGGGCAGAGTCTTCCTTGCAGTAGAAGTCATGGACGGAGCCCGGCTCTCGTAGGAGTCCGGGCGGAGTCTTCCTTGCAGCAGAAGACGTAGACTGAGCCCGGCTCTCGTAGGAGTTCGGGCGGAGTCTTCCTTGCAGCAGAAGTCATGGACGGAGCCCGGCTCCCGTAGGAGTCCGGACAGAGTCTTCCTTGCAGCAGAAGTCGTGGACGGAGCCTGGCTCCCGTAGGAGTCCGGGCAGAGTCTTCCTTGCAGCAGAAGTCGTGGACTGAGTCCAGCTCCCGTAGGAGTCCGGGCGAGTCTTCCTTGCAGCAGAAGTCGTGGATGGAGCCCGGCTCCCGTAGGAGTCCGGGCGAAGTCTTCCTTGCAGCAGAAGTCGTGGACGGAGCCCGGCTCCCGTAGGAGTCCGGGCGGAGTCTTCCTTGCAGCAGAAGTCATGGATGGAGCCCCGCTCCCGTAGGAGTCCGGGCAGAGTCTTCCTTGCAGCAGAAGTCGTGGACGGAGCTCGGCTCCCGTAGGAGTCCGGGCAGAGTCTTCCTTGCAGCAGAAGTCGTGGACTGAGCCCGGCTCCCGTAAAAGTCCGGGTGGAGTCTTCCTTGCAGCAGAAGTCGTGGACGGAGCCCGACTCCCGTAGGAGTCCGGGCAGAGTCTTCCTTGCAGCAGAAGTCGTAGACGGAGCCCGGCTCCCGTAGGAGTCCGGGCGGAGTCTTCCTTGCAGCAGAAGTCGTGGACGGAGCCTGGCTCCCGTAGGAGTCCGGGCAGAGTCTTCCTTGCAGTAGAAGTTGTGGACGGAGCGACAGGAGTTCACTAATAGTAGTCGAAAGTACAGAGGGTCGATCCCGCCAAGAACTTCGACCGAGAGAATTTTATACCCAACATACACAATTTTAGAATTTTTGAAAAAATAAAAAAAAAATTTCACATTCATCTTCATGGGATATAGTCACAATGGCACCCCTATACATCATAAGAGGATCCAATTGAATAGAAAAAAGAGAGATCTAATCTCTATTACCTCCTATGACCGGACGGCCTAGTGACAAACCAATCCGATTACTTCGCTACTCAGATCATCTAATCTAAATAATTTAGATCTAATCTAAATTATTTTAGATCTGATTATTATATTTTGATTAAATTAAAATTAGATAATAATCATCATAAATAAAAAATTATATACTTTAAATTAAAATTAAATTTTATAAAGATCAGCACAAACAAAGACAATCTTTGCATTGTAAGGGATAAATCTTACAGCAGGACAACCTTATATCAGTTTGTGTGATCAGATCTATAACTAATTTTAGATCTAAATATTATATATCAGATCTAATCTAAATTAAAATATAGATCTACATACATATAATATCATGTCATATCGAATCGTGACTCTGATACCACTATTGGGATGCATAGGAGTTTCATGCATGTATTTCAAAAATTTTTAGCAAAAAAATATTAGATTAAACTATTTAATCTATAAATATATATATATATAAGATCTAATCTTAAAACTCTAACAAATAAATGTATGACATAAATTTATATGCATAAAATCTGAATCTAAAATGACAAGCATGTGAACTCAAAAGATAGCATTTAGTAATAGATCTAATCTACCATTTCTAGGGTCCGAACCCAATATCTGAACGTGGATAGTCAAACTCCATGATTGAAAATATAGATCTAAAAGTCTTTTCTGATTGCTCACAGCCGCACAAGCATCCGATCTCTACGGATGGTCCACACGGAGCCCTACGAACCGATCAGCCCTCCATGGGAGTGCTAGCTCGTACAGTCGGCTTCTGATGGCAGTCATGACTTGATCTCCTTCTTTGATCATCTCGAATCTTTTTGATGTCAAATATGGATCAGAAGAAGATGCTGGATGGTAGAGAAAAATCAGATGAAGACTCTCTTCTCTTTGGTTTTTTTCTCACCCAAAAAACTAGAACAGTTCTAGGTCTCTCACCTAAGAGGAGAATGGTCTCCTCTTTTGTTCACACCAAGGAGGAAGGAAAAATACCAAATCCTCACATTCCAAAATAGTGTTTTCAACCCTCTTTCTCTCTGGTTTCTCACAGTGAAAAGTTCCCATCATTTGGTGCACAAAATTATGGCCTTATTATGGTTGTTGCACAAACCTAATAAAACAGGATAAGGACTGGAGTTTGTTACAATTCAAACTCTTTTACATTCCAATTTGACTTTAACATTTTTTTCCCATTATTTAACTTAAAGGAAGACTTATGAAAGAAAATTGAGCAAAAAAATCAATTGAAAAGACCTCCTTTGGTCGTACATAATAGATCCCTTCAAAAGCAGCCAACGTGTGGAAGAATATAGATAAGATTTTAAGTTGAAATTCAAACTAATTTGAATTCAAATCAAAACCAATCAATTTCTATCCTTAATGGATGACAAAAAAAAAATTATTTTTTGAGTTTCTCATATACAAACTAATTTTGTTTGGTGAGAAAAGGTGTGATACAATTTAGGTGGCGCAAGGGATAGAGTCCTATTCATTTGGGACTCTAGGATTTAACCAATTGAATTTCTTTCAAACTCAATCTAATTAGATCCAAATAAACTATGATAAACTTAATCTAATTAGGTTTTTATAATATCAATTAAATTTAATCAAATCAATAAATTAACTAAGTCATAGATCCGATCAAATCAGGATCATTTCTTCCTTACCGATTAGGTCATCTCATAATCTAATCAGACTTGACTTGATTGAATCAAATTCAATTAGACTTCTTTCAAACTTTAATGCTCAATCAAATTAACCTAATTAATGATCTAATCACTAATTAATCTTATATTAATGGTAGAGTCCAAATCTAGTGGGACTCTTTTCTAGAGTCTCCATCCAGTGGGACTCTTCAGTAGAGTCTCCATCCAGTGGGCTCTTCACCAGAGTCTCCATTGACTAGAACTCTTCAGATTAGCTATGTGATCAAAGAGAAACTTTTAATGTGTGTGATCTCATAGGTTCAAACCTAAGTCGATAGTACAAGAACTGATTTCTATATCAATCGGTGTAACCATCTAGCAATGGTACCCAACGTCCAGATAGGCCGAACCTATTTGAATATAGTTATCATATAATTCATCCCTTTCACCTTTGATGCTAGGATGACTTAGAGTTTAAACTATCAACTCTAAATGGTACATCCATTATGTATCTCAACCTGATAAATCCTGTAACTCCTCATAAGGATTGCCCTGGCTAAGGTCTTACTTATTTGAAACACAAAGCATTCTCTCCAATCTCTTGGAGTAGTCAATTTCATCTTGAGTCATGCACCAACTTCACAAGTACTTGTTTGTACTCAGAAACCTTTCGATCCTAAATTAGAAATTCAGGTAGTCCGGTACTAAAGCACAGTGAGTTTCTTGCATGTCATCATGGTAATCTCAGGTCAGAGGGACACTTATATCTATATCCCTTCAGAGTGACTCTTGATAGCAAAGTGCTCCGGAGTTGGTCATGTTCAGTGAAATATACTCCTACATTTTACCTGCATGCCATACCAGCGTCTCCATGCTCTTTGGTTAAGAGGACAACCAACCTATATGGCATACAACGATCTATACTTGATATGGCTATCATCCTAATAATAGCATATCATTTGATCACGAACTCATTTAAGGACTAAACGATAAGTCCTCCTTTATCGATTTAAGATAGTCCTAAGGACATTCATCATAGCACAAAAGTTCGATATAGAAGATGTACAAGATTATGATAAAAATTATCAAATAAATATTTTATTAATTCATATACAATTATATCAAATAGCACAATCGTCAACAGACTGACAATTGGCTTTGGGATATATTTTCCAACAACACCTACTTGCGAACGGTGGGTCAGGCTTAACTAAGGTGTGTGGTCAATATCTATTAGGTGAGACCACATTACTTAGAGATCAAGTTGCTATAATATAATTAGAGAAGTATCTAGGCAAGGAGTTATCCATGTATCGATGTACATGTTATCAATATCTATTAAGTGAGATGTACGGTACAGTGAGACTGCAGCATCTACTAAAAATTTAGTTGTCATGTTAGGGTTTTTGCTTTCCACCTGGGGAGTGTAAGGAACCAAAAAAATAGTGAGAGTTTTATTTACTCAAAGTCTCTAGAGAAAATATAAAATTTAAAGTATAAAAATTTAATTTGAATCTCTACTCTCGTAGTTAAATAATGTCAGCTTCAAACCTCTAGCCCGCATCCTTGAGTCCAATTATTTGATCGAAACCAATTTTAAAGACTGACTAAGAAACCACAAGATTATCTTGATTTCTAAAAAATTAAGATATGTCTTGATCAGGACCCTCCAGTATTACCAAACCATCCTAGTGTTGAGTAGAGAATAGCATTTGACAAATGGACAGATGAAGACAGTCGGGTTAAGTGCTATGTACTGGCTTCCATGATAAATGAGTTGCAAAGCTGGTATGAGCATATGCTAACTATCAGAGCTATGATCCCTCATCTACAAGAGTTGTATGGTGAGCAGAGCCGCACCACGCGCTTCAAAGTATCTAAAAGATTTTTTAATATAAAGATGCACGAAGGGCAGTCGGTCCATGAGCACTGCATGACAGTGATCAAGGATCTTGAGGAGCTTGAGAAGCTCTGGCTTAATATGCAAAAAAAATTGCAAGTAGATTTGATCCTTCAATCCCTTATAAGTTCATATAGTCAATTTATTATAAATTTTTATATAAACAAACTTGATTGCACCATATCCGAACTGGTCAACATGTTGGTCACTACTGAGAGAATCTTGAAAAGTTCAAGGGGTACTGTTCTTGCTGTAGAGCAGTCTTCTTCATCCAAGAGAAAGTGTGACTGGAAGTAGAAGAGTAAACTCACAAAAAAGTAGAAAAAAGATAGCAAGCCAAAAGGCTGTAGCAAAGAAAAAATATTTCCACTATGATGTTGATGGCCATTAGAGGAGGAACTATCCACTCTACCCAGAGAGCTTGAAGATCAAGAAGGGTGACACACTTTCGGAAGGTATGTCAAATATGCTCATAATTGAATCTAACCTAATGATTTATTCTGCTTCTTGTTGGATATTGGACTCTGATTCTAGTACTCATATATTGTTGGGAAATGTGTCCCAAAAAGCCAATCGTCAAGCTGTTGACGGTTGAGCAACCAAGTATTGTAATTGATTTGTTAATAAATAAAATATATTTGGCATTTTCATCATAAGCTTTCATCTTCTAATGAACTCCGTTGTTATGATGAAGTCCTTAGGACTATTTAAGTTCGATAAAGAGAGGATTTATCGATTAGTCCTTAAAACTGTTCACGACCAAATGATAGGCTGTTAATAAGGACGACAGCTTCTATCAAGCATAGGTCGCTGTAGGCCATATGGGTTGGTTGTCCTCTTAACCAAGGAGTGTGGAGACACTGGTATGGCATACAGGTGAGATGTAAGGGTACATCGTCATTGAACGTGACCAACTCCAGAGCATTCTACTGTCGAGAATGTCTCTGATGGGATATAGGTATAAGTGTCCCTTAGACTTGAGATCACCTCAGTGACTTGCAAGCAACTCACTGTGCTTTGGTACTGGACTAACTGAATTTTTAATTCAGGGACGGAAGGCTTCTGGGCACAGTCAAGTACTTGCAAAGTCAGAGTGTGATCGAGATGGGATTGACCACTCCAAGAGTTGGAGAAGAATGAGTCGCTGTATTTCAATTTAGCAAAACCTTGGCCAGGGTAATCCATCAGATGGATTTGATATTTTGAAATACAATGTGGACAACCTGATCAGAGTTGACAGTTGAGCTCTGGGGTATCCTATGATCATTTTGGTCAAGGGGATGAATTATATGAAAACTATATCCGCATGGGTTCTAAGGATGTTGTTCTACACATTCGACCTATCCGGTCGTCGGGTATCATTTCTAGATGGTCACTTCGATTGGTATAGGAATTTATTTCTATGCTACCGGCTTAGGTTCAGACCTATGAGGTCACACACATTAGAGTTCATGATCCGATCGGATGGTTGATCAACGATTAAGAATCATTATAGGGTTAAATAATCAATACGATTGACATTTAACCCAGTGCAAGTGTTGCAGGAGGATCGATTAGCAATTTGATTGCTAATTGGCTTAATTTGATTAAGCCAATGAGTTGAGATTAAGTCTAATTAAATATGATTTAATTAGATTTAGTTTGGGCTTGATTGGATCAAGTCCAATTGGTTTATTGGATAAGCCAAGTGCAAGGAAAGACTAGTCCTAGTTCAACTAGGACTTGGGTCAATCTAATTTCTAATTTGATTAAAAAATTAAATCAGATTTAAATCTAATTTAATCTGATTAAATTAGGTTCTTAATTAGGTTAAGACTTATTTTAATTGGGTTGATCTAATTTTTATTTGATTTGGTTTGGGAAACCAAATTAAAACAAGTTATGAGACAGAATCCTAGTAGGACTAGGATTCCACCTTGCACCACATAAACCTTCTCCATGCCCTCTCTCTTATTCAACGCCAATCTCCATTTATTTTGTGCGACAAAAGCCCTCTCCCAGATCTCTCCCACGTTCACAAAAGGTCTCCTCTCTTCTTTCTTACATGGAAGGTGATTTGGATCAAATCTAAAAGGAATAAGTTTGGATTTCGAATTCTATGAGATAGAGTTTTAGAAATCCAAAACTCTTTCAATTTTGCACCGAATTTATCCAAATTTTTTTTGGAATTTTTGTGGCTTTTAGGGTTTACATTGTGCACCCTTTTATATTGATCCATCCATGAAAATATGAAGGAGATGCTCAAGAGTTGGGCGTCCCTTTACTTGCCATGTTTGGATAAGCCTTGACTAGGTGTTTGACCTAGACAAGGACTCTATCATATCTCTCTATATAAGACGAGTTTCTTTATGAAATTTTAAGTGGAGATAGTTTTTGAGAGGCCTTTCTGCCATCCAAAAATCAGAGAGAAATACCTTTAGGTCGTGGAGATATAAAAGATGCAAGTTTGGGTGTCTAGAGAGAAAAACGTGAAGAAGAAGAGGGTCTTCTTCTAGGGTTTTTATTTTCATATCTTTCCTCCTTCCATCTTGAGTTTCCTGAGAGCGTCTCAGATCTGAAACTCCTCCTTCTACTTTTCATCTTTGGAAGAGTCCAAATCAAGAAGAAGGAGGCACCTGATCAACCATCAAAGAAGGATCAGCGTAGTACTAGCATACTGTGCTGATTTCCTAAAGCAGGACTTCTGATCGAGATTCGTGGGCTCGTGTGGACGACTCCTAGAGGCCGGACACGTGTGCGACTTGCAACATCATCCTTAAGCCCGGATCAGCGAGGTTAGAGCATCTAACTTGCAAGGTAATAGATCTGATCTATTATTTAATACATACATTAGATGTAGCTAGTATAGAAACATGTTGATATGATCAACATGTAGTTCATACTATATTTATATATATTTTAATTTTTGATTTAATGCTATGTAATAATCATGTAATAGGATCTTAGATCTAGGGATTTTCTGATCTTAAAAATAAATTTTGATTTATTTTAGTCTTCCGCGTATGATCTTGAAAAAGTTTCAAGATCTAACCCTGAAACCCTAGATCTAAAAGGATGCTTGGGTTCCTACAATTGGTATCAGAGCCTAGGTTCTTTATTACATGATTATTTATACATGCTTAGATTATTTTTAGATTAGATCTAATTTATAATCTGATTATTAAATCTAAAATTAAAATTTTAGATCAATCACAAACTGCAAGGTTGTCCTGCTGTAAGGTTTACCCCTTACAGTGCAAAGGTTGTCCTAGTTTGTGTAGATCTATCTTTAATCATAAATTTGTTAGATATGATCTAGATTAAATTTATAATTTATTAGATTTAAAAGATGTTTAAATCTGAAATAAAATCTCTTTGTTAATAATTTTTATGCAAAGAAATTATTTAAAGTTGAAATTGTTTCAATTACATGAACCTGTTTAGATTAGATCTAAAGTAGTTTCATGTTTATTTCACTTGCATCTTGATTATGAATCAAACATGCAATATGATTGATAGAATCATATTGTAAAATTATTTTACAAATATGAAAATTATTTTTTGAAAAGCCGAACCCAACCCTCAGCCCAAAACTTAATTAAGAATTAAGAAGTTGTTTGATTAGGTTCTAGGATTGTGAATTGAAGAACCTAAGACACAAATCATAACACATTGGGTTAATGGGTTAGTGGAAATTAGGTCCATTAATTGGGTTAGACCTATGGTTAGATTAAAGATAGACTTAATTAGAGAATTGACTAAATCTAATCAATTGTTGTCTTAGATTAGGTCAAGGATTCTCTAGATCAATTACAATAGTTGTAGTTGGTCAAGTCCATGTCTTTAACGAGAACCAAATGGACTTGATTCTTGGCTAAGCGGTCTAGCACGAACTGTTAGGTTGATCTAATCGAAACTAATTAAACCAGTTGGTGTCTAAGGTAAATCAGACCGGTGGTTTTTAATTGGGAGCCCGCTTACCTGGCCATTCATGATGGTGTCTAAGGCAAGCTTTGGCAGACCCTCCCACTGATTGAACTTACCTGGCCTCTTGGTGAAATTATGTTTTGATCGGATCACTTGACTATTCGAGCTGACCCATGTCAGCTAGGTAAATCAGTGTGACTGATTTAGGTGCTCCTAGACCAGCCCTGGTCTCCCTTAAGCTGACTTGGTGAAGCCAGTGGGAGGATCATGATAAGCTGGTTCATCTGACCTCATCCTCTATATTATTTAAATCCTCTAAAATTATTAGGTCCTTAAAATGATAAAGTTATGGAGATAACTGAGTCATAGCCTCCCATTAAGGTGTTTGATAATGAGTCTATGAACTCAATAATCATTGCAGACCCAAAGGCCTGGTGCTTGTTGACTAATGGAATTATCACTCATCATATGACGACTTGGAAGTATCTCTCTAATGGTGGTTAGGTGAGCCAACCAAAGTTGGGCTTAATCATTCGTTGGTTAGATACACCAAGTATGATCATGTTAATGGTTGGACCTAACTGGATCCTTACAGTGGAGGCCAAAGCCTACTGATTAGGTTTCTGGGGCAAAATTAAAATTACTAGAAATTGTTTAGAGAAACAATTGGTTATGAACCTACCCTTAGATGTACATGGGTTGGCCAACCAAAGTTGGGCTTGTGTGCAGTCTAAGTGGATTCTAGTACCCGCTAAGGAATTAGGGTAATTCCTCGAATTGAAGGTAGAGGCTACCAATTCGAATAAAATAGTGGGAGAAACCTTTTGATTAAAGTCCAAATCTTTAGGTTTAATGAATCAATTACTAATTAGGTTATGGTTCTCCTTTGTGCAAATATGGCCACTTCCCTATCGCTCCGATCATTATTGGACAATGATAAGTTGGTGGGACCCAACTTCGGTAGCTGGTACCGAAAGTTGAAGATAGTCTTGGAGCATGAACGGATCCTATATGTGATAATAGATCCTGCACCTGAGGAGCCAACTGTCAATGCACGTGGAACAATCAGAGACACTTACCAGAAGTGGCTCAGTGATCGGACCACGGTGCGCTGTATCATGCTGGCTATCATGAGCGACGAGTTCAGTCGTAGATTCGAGATGGCTCAGTCAAAGGACAAGCTTCAAGTGTTGGAGGATGCCTTTGGCACACCCGATGACATGGAGAGGTACAAGACTAGTTGTGCTATCTTCAACGCCAAAATGCGGGATGGTGCTCTGTCACTGATCATGTATTGTACATGATCGAGCTGATGGAACGATTGAGCAAGCTCGGCTTTCCCTTGCATGAGCAGCTTGGGAAAGATGCAATACTGAACTCGCTGCCCAAGTCTTATCTCCCATTCCTCACTCATTATAGAATGACAAAGCCTAAAGTAAACTGCCATGGGTTAATGGGGTTGCTTCAGAACTTTGAAAGGATCACCAACTCCTCAAGGAGTCGGTGAACTCAGTGAACTCAGTGGGAGGTTCATCTTCTGGTTCTCGACCCTTTGAGAAAGGAAAGAAGAACAAGAAGAAGAAAGTCAAGAAGGTGCAAGTTCAGGCTGGGACATCTGTGCAGAGCCAGACCAAAAAGATCAAGCCTGATAAGAGTCTATTCTACTGGCAAACACCCTAGATTAGATAGTGTGTCAAATATCTACTTATGGCATTGGAGGCTAGGTCATATAAATAAGAACAGAATAAACAGGTTGACTCAAGAGGGAATCCTCAAAGTCAGTGATTGTGAATCACTTGCAACCTGTGAGTTCTGTCTTCTTGGAAAATGACCAAGTCACCTTTTACTGGAAAAGGTGAGAGAGCTACTGAGCTCTTGGGCCTAGTACATACTGATGTATGTGGGCCCATGAGCACCAGTGCTAGAGGTGGATATTTCTACTTCATAGCTTTCACGGATGACCTATACCTATATGGATATGTCTATCTGATGAAACATAAGTCGGATTCATTTGAAATGTTCAAACGATTCCGAAGTGAAGTGAAAAAATAAACTGGGAAGAGTATTAAAACTCTTCGATCTGATCGAGGAGGAGAATACCTTTCTAGTGAGTTTCTCACATATCTAGGAGAGAATGGAATTTTCTCCCAATGGACTCCTCCAGGAACACCACAGCATAATGGTGTGTTTGAAAGGAGGAATCAGACTTTGTTAGACATGGTCCGATCCATGATGGGTTTTTGCTAGCTTGCTGATATCCTTCTGGGGATATGCACTCGAATCGGCCTGTTATCTGTTAAATAGGATTCCAAGTAAGTCTGTAATTAAGACTCCATATGAGATATGGACGGGACGTAAGCCAGCACTTTCACACCTTAGGGTCTGGGGGTGCCCGGCCTATGTCAAACGATTAGTCACAGACAAACTTGGACCTAGGTCTACAAATGCTCATTCATAGGGTACCCCAAAGAGACAAAAGGATATTTTTTCTACCATGCTGATGAACAAAAGGTGTTCGTCAGCCTTAAGGCAATCTTTTTAGAAAAGGAGTTCCTTGGTGAAGGAACCGTTGCCTCTAAGGTTGAACTTGATGAAGTTCAACAGGTAGAAGGACCGACACCAATAGCTGAACCTGAGTCGGATATGATTAGATCACATCCGGAGCCCAATATACCTGCACCATTAAGGCGATCCGGTAGAGTACCGCGTCAGCCGGACAGATACTATAGTTTCTTGGTCCGAGACGGTGATCCCATCGAACTTGATGAGAATAATGAGGATCCGATCACCTATATGGATGCTATGCAGAGACCTGATTCCGAGAAATGGCTTGAAGCCATGAAATCCGAAATGGAGTCCATGAAGGTCAACGATGTATGGACATTGGTTGACCCACCTAAAGGGGTTAAACCCATTGGGTGTAAATGGGTCTTCAAAAGGAAAGGGGCATAGACGGAAAGGTGGAGACCTATAAAGCCCGTCTGGTTGCCAAGGGGTATCATCAACGTTATGGTATTGACTATGACGAGACATTTTCTCCTGTGGCAATGCTAAATCTATTCGGATAATGCTTGCAATAGCTGCCCATCTAGATTATGAGATCTGGCAGATGGATGTAAAGACAGCTTTTCTTAGTGGAGAGCTGACCGAAGAGGTGTATATGATACAACCTGAGGGGTTTACATCCACAGATGAGTCCAAGGTGTGCAAGCTTCAGAGATCCATTTATGGATTGAAGCAAGCTTCTCGGAGTTGGAACATGCGTTTTGATAAGGTGATCAAAACGTATGGCTTCATTAAGAATGGAGAAGACCCTGCATCTATAAATGGGCAAATGGTCCAGTTGTGGTATTCCTTATCTTGTACGTGGATGACATTCTCTTAATCGGGAATGACATCCCCGCACTACAGGGAATAAAAGTTTGGTTGTCATCACAGTTCTCCATGAAGGACTTGGGTGAAGCATCCTACATCCTAGGGATGAAGATCTATAGGGATAGATCTAAAAGGATGCTTGGGTTATCCCAGTCCATGTACATAGATACTGTGCTGAAGAGGTTCAGCATGGAGAATTTCAAGAAGGGCTATCTACCGATAGGCCAAGGAATTTCTCTCTCTAAGAAGGATTGTCCGACAACTCCTGAAGAGAGAGAGCGTATGAGTAGAGTCCCATATGCTTCAGTCGTGGGATCTATCATGTACGCCATGACATGTACAAGACCAGATGTGGCATACTCACTAGGAGTAGTGAGTAGATACCAATCTGATCCTAGAGAAAACCACTGAAAAGTGGTTAAAGCCATCCTTAAGTATTTGAGAAATACTAAGGACCAATGGTTGGTTTATGGCGAGTCAGATCTGAAACTTGTGGGGTTCACAGACTCCAGCTTTCAATCTGACCATGATGACAGCAGGAGTGTGTCGGGTTATATCTTTACTCTGAATGGTGGAGCCATCTGCTGGAAGAGTTCCAAGCAGCATACTGTGGCGGACTCTATTTGTGAAGTGGAGTACATCGCAGCATCGGATGCCGCGAAGGAAGCTGTGTGGCTGAGGAAATTCATCAATGAGCTTGGAGTAGCATCCTCCTTTGATGGTCCAGTCCTGCTCTACTACGACAGCACTGGTACCATAGCTCAGGTGAAGGAACCCAAAGCACATCAACGGATGAAGCACATCTTGCACCGCTTCCACCTGGTCTGAGAGATCGTGGATCGAGGTGACGTCGACCTTCAGAAGATCGACTGAAAGGAGAACCTAGCCGACCCCTTCACTAGAGCCCTGGCAATAAAGGAGTTCGACAACCACAAGTCGAAGATGGGTATTAGATACTGTGCCGAGTGGCTTTAGGACAAGTGGGAGTTGTTGGGAAATGTGTCCCAAAAAGCCAATCATCAAGCTGTTGACGGTTGAGCAACCAAGTATTGTAATTGATTTGTTAATAAATAAAATATATTTGGCATTTTCATCATAAGCTTTCATCTTCTAATGAACTCCGTTGTTATGATGAAGTCCTTAGGACTATTTAAGTTCGATAAAGAGAGGATTTATCGATTAGTCCTTAAAACTGTTCACGACCAAATGATAGGCTGTTAATAAGGACGACAGCTTCTATCAAGCATAGGTCGCTGTAGGCCATATGGGTTGGTTGTCCTCTTAACCAAGGAGTGTGGAGACACTGGTATGGCATACAGGTGAGATGTAAGGGTACATCGTCATTGAACGTGACCAACTCCAGAGCATTCTACTGTTGAGAATGTCTCTGATGGGATATAGGTATAAGTGTCCCTTAGACTTGAGATCACCTCAGTGACTTGCAAGCAACTCACTGTGCTTTGGTACTGGACTAACTGAATTTTTAATTCAGGGACGGAAGGCTTCTGGGCACAGTCAAGTACTTGCAAAGTCAGAGTGTGATCGAGATGGGATTGACCACTCCAAGAGTTGGAGAAGAATGAGTCGCTGTATTTCAATTTAGCAAAACCTTGGCCAGGGTAATCCATCAGATGGATTTGATATTTTGAAATACAATGTGGACAACCTGATCAGAGTTGACAGTTGAGCTCTGGGGTATCCTATGATCATTTTGGTCAAGGGGATGAATTATATGAAAACTATATCCGCATGGGTTCTAAGGATGTTGTTCTACACATTCGACCTATCCGGTCGTCGGGTATCATTGCTAGATGGTCACTTCGATTGGTATAGGAATTTATTCCTATGCTACCGGCTTAGGTTCGGACCTATGAGGTCACACACATTAGAGTTCATGATCTGATCGGATGGTTGATCAACGATTAAGAATCATTATAGGGTTAAATAATCAATACGATTGACATTTAACCCAGTGCAAGTGTTGCAGGAGGATCGATTAGCAATTTGATTGCTAATTGGCTTAATTTGATTAAGCCAATGGGTTGAAATTAAGTCTAATTAAATATGATTTAATTAGATTTAGTTTGGGCTTGATTGGATCAAGTCCAATTGGTTTATTGGATAAGCCAAGTGCAAGGAAAGACTAGTCCTAGTTCAACTAGGACTTGGGTCAATCTAATTTCTAATTTGATTAGAAAATTAAATCAGATTTAAATCTAATTTAATCTGATTAAATTAGGTTTTTAATTAGGTTAAGACCTATTTTAATTGGGTTGATCTAATTTTGATTTGATTTGGTTTGGGAAACCAAATTAAAACAAGTTATGAGACAGAATCCTAGTAGGACTAGGATTCCACCTTGCACCACATAAACCTTCTCCACACCCTCTCTCTTATTCAACGCCAATCTCCACTTATTTTGTGCGACAAAAGCCCTCTCCCAGATCTCTCCCACGTTCACAAAAGGTCTCCTCTCTTCTTTCTTACATGGAAGGTGATTTGGATCAAATCTAAAAGGAATAAGTTTGGATTTCGAATTCTATGAGATAGAGTTTTAGAAATCCAAAACTCTTTCAATTTTGCACCGAATTTATCCAAATTTTTTTTGGAATTTTCATGGCTTTTAGGGTTTACATTGTGCACCCTTTTCTGTTGATCCATCCACGAAAATATGAAGGAGGTGCTCAAGAGTTGGGCATCCCTTTACTTGCCATGTTTGGATAAGCCTTGACTAGGTGTTTGACCTAGACAAGGACTCTATCATATCTCTCTATATAAGATGAGTTTTTTCGTGAAATTTTAAGTGGAGATAGTTGTTTGAGAGGCCTTTCTGCCGTCCAAAAATCAGAGAGAAATACCTTTGGGTCGTGGAGATATAAAAGACGCAAGTTTGGGTGTCTAGAGAGAAAAACGTGAAGAAGAAGAGGGTCTTCTTCTAGGGTTTTTATTTTCATATCTTTCCTCCTTCCATCTTGAGTTTTCTGAGAGCGTCTCAGATCTGAAACTCCTCCTTCTACTTTCCATCTTTGGAAGAGTCCAAATCAAGAAGAAGGAGGCACCTGATCAACCATCAAAGAAGGATCAGCGCAGTACTAGCATACTGTGCTGATTTCCTAAAGCAGGACTTCTGATCGAGATTCGTGGGCTCGTGTGGACGACTCCTAGAGGCCGGACACGTGTGCGGCTTGCAACATCATCTTTAAGCCCGGATCAGCGAGGTTAGAGCATCTAACTTGCAAGGTAATAGATCTGATCTATTATTTAATACATACATTAGATGTAGCTAGTATAGAAACATGTTGATATGATCAACATGTAGTTCATACTATATTTATATATATTTTAATTTTTGATTTAATGCTATGTAATAATCATGTAATAGGATCTTAGATCTAGGGATTTTCTGATCTTAAAAAATAAATTTTGATTTATTTTAGTCTTCCGCTGTATGATCTTGAAAAAGTTTCAAGATCTAACCCTGAAACCCTAGATCTAAAAGGATGCTTGGGTTCCTACATATATGTCCTTCAATGTAGGGTCTAATAGAAAGTAGGAGATTGAGGGAAGGTAACATGATCCTTCGGATCGACAATGGAGCAAAGTTACTGCAAAAGTCATTGGCATTTATCCTCTTTGATTACCATCAGGATTTAGATTAGATTTGAAAGAGTATTATTTTATACTTGTAGCTAGTCAGAATTTGATTTTCGTATCTGTGCTAGCATAGGATAGTTTTGATTTTAATTTCAATAAAAATTTTTATTTCATTTATTTATGAAATAAATAGGTTGTACGTGATCTTTTAATTGTCAGTCTTTATCACTTGTATGTTGATGCAAATGTAAATATAAATGAGTAAGTAGTGAGTACCGTAAGTCAAAAAAGACCCAGAGAAGAAATTAATTAGAAGCACTTGTGGCATTATAGATTAGGCCATATTGGAGAAGATAAGATAAATGAACTGAAAAAGGATAGGATCCTTAACTCTTTTGGTTCTAAGTTATACCCAGCTTGTGAATCTTACCTTCAAGAAAAATGATCAAGTTACCCTTTGTAGGACATGGAGAAAGGGCCACTGAGCTACTTGCCCTGCAACACATCAATATGTATAGGCTATTTAATGTGTAGGTCAGGGATGGTTATAGCTACTTCATTACCTTTATCGATGATCTATCACGATATGGGTCTGTGTTTCTGATAAGACACAAATCTGAAGCCTTTGAAAAGTTTAAAAAATTTAAAAATAAAGTAAAAAAATAAATAGATAAATTTATTAAGATTCTTCGATCTGATCAAGGAGACAAATATTTTAGTCTAAAATTTTTGAGATATCTTAAGGACAACGGCATAGTCTCTTAATGGACTCCTCCAGGAACACCTCAACTCAACAGGATATCCGAAAGAAGGAATAGGATCCTATTAGATCTTACACCAAACTGATCTGAGAAAATATCCAATTCAAAATCACACAAGAAAGAGTCCCTCAATCTCATTTCCAATTTTTTGGTCTACAGCTTCTACCTGAACCTGCAATATCTTTGCTGTTTTCTTTAAAGATGACTCAACTTCAGAGATCCGACCATCATAATACAAAGCAACAAATGGTGAGTTAGTATTGTCTCGAATCATATCAGTCCATCTCCAAACTGTCTGCCCCAACCATAAAAGAACTGCTAGAAGAAGGAAATTCTTGGTGAGAATGCTAAGAACAGTTTGCCACTTTGGCTTCTGTGGCTTTGGAATATCTTTCTTACGCCGTGGTGAAATGGTGGAGGAAACAAACAATTCTTTCTTCCACTGCGACAAGTCTTTTGATCTGTCAAGCACAGATTCTCCTCTGATTGTATGACTCAGATCCTTCTCATTAACAATCACCTTATCCTTGCTAACCCCATTAAGTCCTTCAGTAAGCATATCAGCACCTGATTTCTTCTCTACAACTACCACTGTTCTTCTCCTAGCATTTGGCTTCGAGTTTGAATCCAATGTCAAGGATGCATTATGATTGGCAGCAGTATTTGCTGCCATTTCTGCAATGATAGAAGTCTGACATTGTTATGCTCTTGAAGTTGCTCAAATTCTCCAATAAGTAATCCAAAAAATATGACAAAAAGATGAAAATAACAACTAAAAAATTCGAGCAAGGAAAAAAGAACAGAGAATGAAGATTTCTCATATTTAAAGAAGCCAATCGATTAAATTGAGAAAAGAAAAACAGGAACAAGTAATAAATGATTCAGCCCTAAAGCTGAAATACATCCGTTTCCTAAGAAAACTAAATCCACAACAAAATAAGTCCTTCAGAAAAGCATCAACCAACCAACAAAGAAAATGTTAAGCTATAAAATCAATAAATAAAACCATAAAAACTAAAACCTACAAACTGGGTTCAGAAATCACAGAATCCATGAGTAAAAAAGATCGACCACAACCTACGAAATGGACTACAGATTACAGCATGCAAACTCCCGTAGAACCAAGAACAATACGATAAAGCACTAAAATCCAAACCCTAATCTTCCAAAGACCCCAGAAACATCAAGAAACCGACCAAGAACACAAGAACCAACTCGAAAACCCAAAGGAAAAGGCAAACAACTGCCGACATCCAAAGATCTCCTTCAAGATCACTCCGCCAAAGACAGAAGAATCAAAAACAACGTAATAGAACGGATTTCAATGCCTAGACTTAGAAAAAACAGCAGAAAATAGCCAAGAAACCGATCCAGCAACCGCGCCAAACAAATAGAAGAAAGGATCGAGCGAGAAGTGTGGAAAAAATACCATAGGCGTGCGGGCCGAACGCGTCGTCCTGGCTCCGCGCTGTCGTCGAGGAGCACGACCGCCAAAGCGAGAGGGCTTTGGATTTCTTTTGCGAGGGGAATGGGAGGCGAAATGGAGAGAGTGGAATCCCTCTTTCATTTTGGAAGTCGGTTTATAATTATATACGGTGGGACAAGGTATTTTTAGCATGTATTTGAACGTGTAGTTACAGGGTTTGTACGCACACGTTTGTATAGCTTGTCTTGATGCGCGCCTCTCATCAAACGCAGATCCACTGATCCAGATCCATCGGTGGCAGCGAATTGCTTGTGATCGGCTGCAAGAGATGATGCAGTGCATCTAGAAAAGATACGCACTTTTTTGAGTACGTGATTTTTTTTTTTTTTTTTTGATGACGATAAGAAAGGAAGCTGCAACATTATTAACGTAGACCTTAGCATCCGTTTGGCAGAAGATAGTCTGGCACAAAAAATAAATAAATAAATAAATTCATATCAGTTATCATATTTAATATAAAAAAATAAAAAAATAATTTATATATTTTTTTAAAAAAATAAAATAAATATTATAAAAAATTAATATTTAATAAATTTTTGAATGATGATAATTTATATTTGATGAAAATATTTTTAACAAAGCTACGTACGTAATCATTAAATTTTTTTAAAATATTTTTAAATTTATTTAATAAAAAATTTTTATAAAATAATTAAGATAAGATTGTCATTGTATAAAAAATTATATAATTATAATTATTATATAAAAATTAATTAAAAATAATAATATTATTTTAATATTAAAAAAATATTTTATGTTACAAAATATATTCATAAATTTGACTACATTCCTACGTAGGTTTATTTCTATTCGTAGTTATCTTTTTTCAACACTATATTTTGAAATAATTTTTTTATCAATTAAATATAATAAAAAATTATTTTTTATAATTATTTTTAAATAAATAATTTTTAAAATTATCAAATTATCTCACAACCTGATATACTTCTACCAGATATATTTCAATCAAAAATTTTATAAAATCTTTGAAGATATAAAATATAAAAAAATATTAAATAGAGAAAGAAAAGCAATCCATTTTGTATCAATACGAAGCATATGTATTTCAGATTGGACACGGCAGACACAGAAATAAACCAACCTTGAAAACTATCTATGACCAAAACAATTAACAAACCTTGGTGGAACATCATATGGGATATTAATTGATAAAAGAGAGGAAAGACGTTGTGAAATAGTAACGTTGTGAAATAGTATCGGAAGTGAAGAACCAGTTACCATAATTCCCATCAGAAATCATGATTTTTTGAAACATCATTTGGGAATGAGAATGACTGGGGCCAAGGAGATATAAAATCCTGTTAGGTTCTAGTGGTACAGCAGAAGGATTAGATATTTAAAATTTTTATTAAAAATATTTGATACATCGAAAATTCTAATGTCCAAAAACTCTTGACTATATCAATCAAAGTACAATAAAAATAAATTTGGATCAAAAAAATACCTATAATGCTAATCCAAGTTCCACGAGGTGTCTAAGTGTCTGCCCTTCAATGATGATCCACACGAAAATTGAACCAAGAACAGCGCTCCTTCTTCACCTTGCTTCGAGAGTTCTAGCCCCTATAACTCAACTAGCCACTAATCGATCAGATCTTCCTCCAGACCTGAGTCTGAACCTTTCTGAACCATCCACTGGACTTGACCACCTTTTTCTAGATCTCTTAAACCCTTAGAGCTATTAGGATTAGACTTGTCTTAAAAGAACAAGCCTTGTCCTAAAACCTAGAGTTGTAAGGGAGGGAGAGAGGGAATGGATAGGGGATGTAAGAATTGAATGATCATCTCATCTGCCGTCTCCTATTTATAGCACCAGATGGGGCACTAACAGAGAAGGCACGCCTCATTTGGAAAGGTATATCAAGTCCTCGTATCACTTATCTGAGAGTCCTTAAATAGAAGGACTCTTTAGGGGGTGATACGTCGATTCCTGCCTTCTCACGTGCGCACGCCCAGAACGAGATGCTTTGCACATCTCTTCACATATCAGATTAGTATGAAATTTTGCCACATAAATCTTTATTCAAATAGAAAGGCCATCACCAAATGACACATTATTTGGATAAGAGTTCATATGTGAGAAGGATTCTTCACCGAAGAGACGCGTGAGCACCTTCTCCTTGTCGCACGTGCAAGCCCAGAAAAGGGTGTGAAAAGCAATCTTTCTTAATTTAATAATTTTTTGGAGTTTTATCACATGATCAGCACTTAAAACTGATCCTTATCACAAAAATTATTAAATAAAAGTTGCTTAAGACTCCCTAAATAGAAGGAGTCTTCGCATCCCTTCGCGCGTCCAAAAAAATCTATCACGCGTACAACAATGTTTCGAGCAATTTTTTCATGCACAATCTGGTAGATTTTTCATACTTCAAAAGATGTGATAGGTGGCTCATCATCTGATCTACTTGTCATAAAAATAAAGATCCAAAACAGAAGGATTCTTAGTCCTTCTCCATGCCACAAATAAAGTGCGCATGCATTCTGTATATTAGCACCAAGAGTCCTTCTTAAGTTGGACTCTTAGTTATTTGACGTGTACATCAGATATGGTGCCTCTTTTTGGCTGCTTCTAGGTGGCTTGATCTGACCCAAATGCTTACCAAACTGAGCTAGCAAATAAGCAAGGCATGAGATCAAATTGATCTCTAAAAGAGCTAGGGATTCCACACGTGCTAGCATGCTTACTAATATCCCGATTGAATCCAAAATTTCAATCAATCTTTTTAAAAAGGATCTTTGGCCAATTTCTATATGTGTATGACTCATTGGGTTCTACATCTAGCTAGTAGTAGCTCCGGATGCAAGTTGACCTAATTTGATTAGAATTTAATCTAACCGATTTAGGTCCAATCGAGTTAACCCGATTTCAGTAATTAGAACTCTTTCTAATTGGCGTTCGAATTAAACTCTTTAATTCGATCAAAAATCTACAAGTCAAGATTGATGTCTAGCAACATATCATGACTATCCAAAAGATATAAAAATTTGATGAAAATACTAAATATATCCTTTAGTGACAAGTTATCGTGCAATACAATCTTTCGATCATCCCAGCACCCTGAATATATTCATGAGTATGGAATCATGTCAAACTCAAACACATATTCATATTGATTCTCAATTAACCAATGATGACTTCAATGAAGAAGCATTAGAAACTCTTTCTAATCTTCTTCCTACTTTTGGCCAAAAAATTTTTCCTGAGTCATCTACGAATGAGAATACACAGGATGCGACTCTTCTTACTAGGAGCGATCGATTTCATATTAACCTACTCACAACCTTCATACATACTCCTACCATATCCAGAACACCCCGTACATGTCTTAAAGCCATGTTTGAGTATGAACCAAAATATGGATTCATATACACAAGATTTCATGGTGATCTCAGGTCTAAGAATTACTTGCACAACTCCGACTTAGAAAATCATCTTTGACATGCAAGTAAGGATTCCATAAGATGTTATCTTTCATTGAGTCAATTCAGTGGACTCATATCCTTATATTAGTGTCCCACACAAATGGCTAGTGAGATTTACCACCCTCTCTATCGAGCATACATAGGATGTGCCAGTCTATCCGGAATATTGATCCCCGACTCAATGCTCCTACGATCAGGAATGTTTAAGATTAGAGTTTTAAGATTTTAGGTCTCACTAGCATGACCCATTCATGTCTTCTAAAATCATTGCCCTAATCTTTGAGGTTCATTATAATCTTAGACATAATAAAATACCGCTAATATGATGAATCAATGCCTCAAATAATAAATATTATTACATGAGTTGGAAAATTATAAAGAAAAATTTCATCGCAACACACTTGCGATTGGTTTATAGGGCACTCTTCTTTTAAATCCTTCCCAGCAACTTTCACTTTGAAAGCTGCTTCAGAAATCTGAATTCCATCAGTACCTTCCCATATTAGAACGTCATACAAGATTAACAAGTGGCAACCATCTTGAGAAAAGAGCTGTTTGTGATTCACACCCATTGAAATTAGGCAACCATCAATGTCCAACAACAGTAAAATATCATGTTGAAAGTCCCTGGTTGTGATTATTTGAAAAAAGAACATACGATCATATCCATCCTGCATTACAAATTGGAGACTAATCATGTGCCACATATAACAATGAGCCAGACAGAAAACCAAAGAGTCCTTGATATGATTGTATATCGTGACTTCGAGAAATCCATATAGCAGAGAGTTAGGAAGAATCAGCTTCGATTTCAAAGTATTATCAAATAATACTCGGAAGTAGGAAAAAATATGTCACAATTTTTGTCATACCCTCGATCTGAGATCATGAGCCAGAGATTATAGCAACTACCGTATATTTATAAAGAACTCTCTATATAAGCATGCAAGATATCTCATCACGATATTAATACATTATAGCAGAATAAAATTTAAATAATTATTATTCAATTTTAATTTAAATAATTAAATCAAAAGTCTTACATCCAATAAAGTTTTACTAAAAATAAAATAATACATCTAAGTTCAATGAAGTTGACAATACTAAATCTCGCCTCTAAAAGCTCTATCCCAACATTATTATCCACGCTCGCAATTAATTATCTGAATCTAAAAAAATAAAAAGAGAGATAATGAGCTAGACAGCCTAGTAAGTAATAAATATCTCAACTAGATATTTTAGATAATTATATAATTTTCAAGAATAATATTGTACATAAACATAAAAATATATTTCATACTAATTCACTACAAATCCAATCTTTTCAAATATTTATATATAATATAATTATAAATCTGATTCAAATCAAAATATTCATAACTTGACAACCACGACTATGACCAATGTTTAACCTCTATTGGCGGAATCCATTGAATACCAGTGGACAACTCCCACTGGCAGGGTCCATTGAATACCAGCGCACAATCCTCACTAGTAGGGTCCACTAAATACCAGCGCACAACCTCCAATGGCAGGATTCACTGAGTACTAACATATAATCTCCATTGACAGGATCTACTAAAATATTGTTAGACTGAGAGCATAAATTTGATCTGTATCAAAATACTTTTGTATCATAATATATTACAATTTTCACTGGACATATGCATAATCAATAAATCATAGTATTTCAGAATCACTTTTCATTCCAACATAATTTCATAAATCATGCATAATTTTAAAAAATAATTATTTATTTTTAAAATAAATATGAAATATCTTGAAAAGATGATTCATTATTTACCTTTCATAGACCACTAAGCGAACAGATCGATTAATCTTTAAGAGATTCTTCAGTATCTATTATTCAAAATTATATTCTTGCATTAATTCTAATTCAAAATTAGATTTAAACAAATCTCAAATCAAAATTCTACTTAGGAGCAGACCTTTCACTAAACTCGATCAAAATCATCAAAAAAGAAGTCCGTCATTGGGCTAATTTTAGAAAAATAACTTCAAGAGAGAGAAATCCATCGAGAGAGAGAATCAATCTAGAGAGAAAAAATTCTAGAGAAAAAGTCTAACATTCTAGAGAGAGAAAATAAGAGTTTAGATTGAAGGAAGAGAGAGAAGAGAGAGAAACTCTCTCTCATTTTTTTTTTCTTTCCATTTTTCTTTTCTTTTTCTTTTTTTTCTTCACGGGATGGAGGACCCACATGTCCTTTGTCTTCTTCTTCTTCATTCACGGAATAGGGGGCTCTTGCTCTCCCTTATTCCCGACAAGGAGACCATCCCCCCCAGCCAACCACCACTTAACTAATTACTTATGAAAAGTATTTGTTAAAAGCTTGATGAATGAGAAGAAAGACTTTAATTCAAGATTAATTACCTAAAGCAAGAATGCAAGGATATAATAAAGAAATAAAGAGAAACAATAAAGCACACCACAAACACAAGGATTTATAGTGGTTCGGTGCCAACCTTGCACCTACATCCACTCCCCAAGCTCCTACTTGGGAATTCCAATCCACTATACTTGTATTCAACCCGAATACAAGCGTCGGAAACTCCGACACTAGCTATCCCAAGCTAGTCTACTTGTTTCTCGGGTACAAGCCAACCCAAAACACTCCGATTTCAGGTTCGGATCAACCTTCTCTTGTTTTGGAAACCCTCCAAAAACAAGAACAATTACTCACAAAGAGTAAGACAGTTTAGAGCATAAATAAGTACAAGAATAGCTCCTTAAATGAGCGAATATAACATTAAATATACTTTACTCAAATGAAGAATCCTCTTTTGGATTTTCTCAAGGTGGATGAAGAGTTGAATGAACGCTTGAGAAGAAGGTGAACTTTGATTGAAGACTTCTTGAAGGCTTTGAAAGAGCTCTTGATCAAGGTTGAAAAATTGGCTTGAAAAACCCTCTCTTTGAATGCTCTTGAATGCCCTTTTGAACGCTCTTGCTTTTCTCTTTCACAATCTCTCGTGTATATTGTAGATTCCCTATCTCTCTCGTGTATATTGTGGATCCCCTATCTCTCTCGTGTATATTTTGGATCCCCTTTTTTGAGTGCATGGTCCTTTTTTTTTTTCTGATAAGAAAGGAAGCTACAGCCTTATTAACGTAGACCTTAGCATCCGTTTGGCAGAAGATAGTCTGGCACAAAAAATAAATAAATAAATAAATTCATACCAGTTATCATATTTAATAGAAAAAATAAAAAAATAATTTATATATTTTTAAAAAAATAAAATAAATATTATAAAAAATTAATATTTAATAAATTTTTGAATGATGGTAATTCATATTTGATGAAAATATTTTTAACAAAGCTATGTACGTAATCATTAAATTTATTTAATATATTTTTAAATTTATTCAATAAAAAATTTTTATAAAATAATTAAGATAAGATTATCATTGTATAAAAATTATATAATTATAATTATTATACAAAAATTAATTAAAAATAATATTATTATTTTAATATTAAAAAATATTTTATGTTAAAAAATATATTCATAAATTTGACTACATTCCTACGTAGGTTTATTTCTAATCGTAGTTATCTTTTTTCAACACTATATTTTGAAATAAATTTTTTATCAATTAAATATAATAAAAAATTATTTTTTATAATTGTTTTTAAATAAATAATTTTTAAAATTATCAAATTATCTCACAATCTGATATTAGGGGAGATAATTTATGCCATAGGAAACTCCATCGAATGGGAAGAGAGGGCCTTTAAACCCTACTTTTCTCCTATGATCGGACGGCCATGGTAACCAACCCAATTCGATTACTTGCTACTTGGATCAAGTATATCTAAATATATCAATTTTAAAATTTAAATTTTAAATTTTAAATTTTGAATTTCAAATTTCAAACAAATTTCAAATTTCAAATTTCAAAATTTTAAATTTTAAATTTTGAATTTCAAATTTTAAATTTTAAATTTTGAATTTCAAATTTAAAATTTCTATCAAATTTCAAATTTCAAATGAACTCTTACTAAGGAGATCATTTTCAGTTATGATTAAGGCATAGAATTTATGATGTATTATAATGGATCAAATAAGTAATCGATTAGAATTAGGATTTTGATTTGACTCAATTCCTAATTAGACTAGGATGTATAAATTTTTATTTGGATTAAGAATCCTCATGGTTGCACCAAATCCTAATCGGATTAAGATTAAAAATTGAGTTTAACTCAAGCACCAAGAAAGAGTCCAATAAGACTAAGACTCCTCCAATTAGGAGATATCTAATCTAAATAGATTGGGCTCCAAATTAGATTTGGATTCCCATCTATTTGAGTTTAATCTGGTCCTAATGTGATTAGGATTAATTGGTGTTTTAAATTGGTTTAAAACAGTCATCAAATGAAGAGTTTCAAGGGTTTAAAATTCTTCCTTCCATGCACCACCAAATGAGTCTCATGTTGAACCAGATTTTGTACCCACGCCACAACCAGTTTAATGCCACTTCTCCACTCCCTTTTTAGCATATAAGAATCCTCATTAAACCCCCTATTTATCATGTAAAAATTGGGCTGAGATATGATTGTATATCGCAGCATAAAATGTTTGGACTCTATCTCCTACTCTATCTAGAATTCCTCTTATCCCTATTTAAACTCCACTATATGGGACATGTGATACCGGATAGAGATCAGGTTGGGATGCCAAAAACCAGGCCTTTGTGCATAGAGAAAAATAAGGGAGAAGTGCACGGTGATTTGCTCCATGGCATGAGGAAGGTATCTCCTTATCCCTTCTTTCTTACACAACCAAAAGTTGGTTGTTTTGGACATCCTCTTCTCTCCCTCTTGTCCATGTTTAGATATGGATGTCTCATCTTCTTGTTATCTAAAAGTTGGACAAAATTCTTACGTCTCTATTGTAGAGATTTGGCAGAGGGATCAAATATGTGGAAACTGTTATATGGATCAAATAGCATCACGAATGATCGTAGCTTGTTACCTTCTAAATAGGATTCCGAGTAAGTCTGTAACCAAAATGCCATATGAGATATGGATAGGACGTAAGCCAGTACTCTCGCACCTTAGGATTTGGGGGTGTCCGACTTATGTTAAACGTTTAATTACGGACAAGCTTGGATTTAGGTCTGACAAGTGTAATTTTATAGGGTACCCAAAAGAGACCAAAGGATATTACTTCTACCTAGCTGATGAGCAAAAAGTGTTTGTCAGCCTTAAGACAATCTTTTTGGAAAGGGAGTTCCTTGGTGAAGGGACTGTTGCCTCTAAGGTCGAACTTGATAAAATTCGACAGGTGAAAAATCCGACGCAAGTTGCTGAACCGGATTTGATTAGATCAGATCCGGAGCCCATTGATCAAGCACCCTTAAGACGATCTGGTAGAGTACCATGTCAACCGAACAGATACTATAGTTTCTTGATCTGGGACGACGATCCTATCGAACTTGATGAAAATGATGAGGATCCGATCACCTACATGGATGCAATGCAGAGACCCGACTCTGAGAAATGGTAGAGGCCATGAAATTCGAAATGGAGTCTATGAAGGTCAACGATGTGTGGACATTGGTTGATCCACCCGAAGGAGTAAAATCCATAGGGTGTAAGTGGGTCTTCAAGAAGAAGAGGGGCACAGATGGAAAGGTGAAAACCTATAAAGCCCGTCTGGTTGCCAAGGGATATCGTCAATGTTATGGTATAGACTATGACGAGATATTTTCTCCTGTGGCAATGCTCAAATCCATTCGGATTATGCTTGCGATAGCTATCCATCTGGACTATAAAATCTGACAGATGGATGTGAAGACAGCTTTCCTAAATGGAGAGCTGGATGAAGAGGTATATATGATACAATCTAAAGGATTCACATCTACTGATGAGTTTAAAGTGTGCAGACTACAGAGGTCCATTTATGGACTTAAGCAGGCATCCCAGAGTTGGAACATACATTTTGATAGGACGATCAAGACGTATGGCTTTGTTAAGAACGGAGAAGACCCCTGCATTTATAAGTGGGCTAATGATCTAGTAGTGGTATTTCTTGTATTGTATGTGGATGATATTCTCTTAATCGGGAATGATGTCCCTGCATTACAGGGAATAAAGATTTGGCTGTCGTCACAGTTCTCCATGATAGATTTGGGAGAAGCTTCCTACATCCTAGGGATGAGGATCTATAGGGATAGATCTAAAAGGTTGCTTGGTTTATCCCAGTCTACGTACATAGATACTGTGTTGAAGAGGTTCAGCATGGAGAATTTCAAGAAAGGCTATCTACCGATAGGCTATGGAATTTCTCTCTCGAAGAGAGATTGTCCGACAATACCTCAAGAGAGAGAGCATATGGGTAGAATTTCATATGCTTCGACAGTGGGATCTATCATGTACGTCATGACATATACACAACCAGATGTGGCATACTCACTAAGGGTAGTGAGTAGATACCAATCTGATCTAGGAGAGAATCACTGGAAGGTTGTTAAAACCATCCTGAAGTATTTAAGAAATACCAAAGATCTGTGGCTTGTTTATGGTAAATCGGACTTGAGACTTATAGAGTTTACAGCTCTAGTTTCCAGTCTGATCACGATGACAGCAAAAGTGTGTCGGGATTTATTTTTATCCTTAGTGGTGGGGCTATCTGCTGAAAGAGTTTCAAGCAACACACTGTGGCTGATTCAGTTTGTGAGGCAGAGTATGTCACTGCATTAGATGCTACCAAAGAAGCGGTGTGGCTGAGGAAGTTCATCACCGAGCTCGGAGTAGCACCCTCCCTTATTGGTCCAGTTCTGCTCTACTGTGACAGCTCTAGAGCCATTGCTCAGGCGAAGAAACCGAAGGCACACCAGCGGACGAAGCATATTCTGTGCCGCTACCATCTCATCCGGGAAATTATGGATCGAGGTGATGTCGACCTTCAGAAGATCGACGGAAAGGAGAACCTAGCTGACCCATTCACTAAAGCCATTACGGTGAAGGAGTTCAATGACTACAAGTCGAAGATGGGTATTAGATACTGCACCGATTGGCTTTAGGCCAAGTGGGAGATTATTGAGAATAGTGTCCCAAAGTCAATCATCAGCCTATTGACGGTTGTGCTCATTTTTATATATGTACATAAATTATGAATTAATAAAAATTATTTTGATATTTTTTATCACAAAATGTTTCATCTTCTAATGAACTCCTATGTTGTGGTGAAGTCCTTAGGACTATTTAGACTCGACAAAGGAGGATTTATCATTTAGTCCTTAAATCTGTTCGTGACTAAATGATACGTTGTTACCAAGGACGACAACGTTTATCAAGCATAGGTTGTTGTGTGCTATATACGTTGGTTGTCCTCTTAACCAATGATTGTGGAGACACTGGTATGGCATACAGGTGAGATGTAAGGGTACATCTGTACTGAACGTGACCGACTCCGGAGCTATTTTTGCTGTCAAGATTTGCTCTGATGGAATATGGGTATAAATATCCCTCCGACCTGAGACTGTCACGGTGACTTACAAGCAACTCACTGCACTTAGGCACTGGACTACCTGAATTTCTAATTCAGTGACAAAAGGCTGCTGGGTGTAGTCAAGTACTTGACTTGTCGGTGTGTGTGTCAAGATGGGATTGACCACTCTAGTTTAGGAGTTGTGTACAGTCGTGTTTCAATTTAGCAAAACCTTGGCCAGGGTAGTTTTTGTGAGAAGTCATAGGACTGTTTGAGTTGAGCACGATTCGGATGATCTAATCAGGGTTGACAGTTTTACCCTGAGTCGTCCTAAACACAGAGGTCAAAAGGATGAATTATACAGTAACCATATTCATGTAGGTTCTGAGTGTTGCGATTGCGACCATTTGACCTATCCGATCATCGGGTACCATTGCTAGATGGTCACTTCGATTAGTACAGGAATTGATTCCTGTGCTACCGGTTTAGGTTCGAATCTGCGGGGTCACACACATTAGAGGTTCCTATCTGATCTGATAGCTGGTGAAGAGTCCTTCATGTCTGAAATTTTGTGATTGAGAATCAGGATTCTCTGATCATGAATTTCACACATTTTGGGTACCGGGGTCAAGAGTCCTACTGGTTTAGGACTCTTCGATCAGGATTACATATCGATGAATTCTGATACCTGATTACCCATCGAATTTGGACTCAATATTTATGATAGATTTAATTAGTGATTTGATCACTAATTAACTAAATTTGATTGAGTAATTAATTTTGGATCAAGTCCAATTGAATTGGATTTAGTTGGGTTTGACCCGATTAGGTTAACAGTTGACCTAATTGTCGAGATGGTTTGGTCCCTGATATGATCAGAGGTTGAGCTTAATCAATTTCTGATTTGATTAGGATTTTATTGAGCCTAATTAAGCCTAATTAAGTTGGGTTTAAATTAGTCTAATTGGGCCTAACTTATTTTGTTCAATTAGGTTGGTTTAAATAATGAAACCACCTTGACCCATTCTCCCTGCGCCACCTCACTTCCACTGCGCCCATTTGAATTCACGAGAAGAAAGTTCTCATAAATTTTTTCTCATACAAAGCCCTCCTCACGCCCTACTTTAATGCGCCATATGAGTGGATAAGGATGATTGGTTGGCCATTCAAATTCAAAACAAAGTTTGAATTTGAATGAGCAACCAATCTTAGCGCCTTGACCTTATCCTCTTTTAACGTCCCATTTATTACATGAGAAAATATTTCTCATGAAATCACTCATGCATAAATTAAGCCACGCCCTCCTCTTCTCATGCCCTTAGTGGATAGGGATAAATTGATTTTCATTTGAATTCAAAATTTGATTTGAATTCAAATGTGCAATTACTCATCTTTATCCTCTCACGTGGATTAGACGTTTGACGTTGTTTTAAAAGGCGGAGAAGAGTGGGGCATATGCAAGAAAAATTTTGGAGAGAAAATCTGGGTGTGAGGAATCCTTGTGTGCAAGGTGAAGGTCAATATCCTTCTGAGAGAAAAAAAAGAAAAGAAAGAAAAAGTGTGCGTAGAATTTCAGTTTGTTCTTCAGGGTTTCAGCCTGGAGTTCGGGAAGTGAGAAGGTGAGCTACGAGTGTCGTGAGCCCACTAAATTTCAGAGAGATCTTCAACATCCTCTCAAACACGTCTGCTGATGATCTGGAGTATCTGAAGAATCAGCAGATATCGATCGAAAGAGTTCGATCAGCATCGACCGTCGAAAGAACTCTACAACAAGCTAGCACTCGTGAGGAGTCGATCAAACTGGAAGCTTCATGTGGATGATCCACAGAGGCCAGACACACTGTGTAGCTGCATCATGATGATCAAACTCTCCCGATGGTGATCAGATTGCGGCGATCTATTATCCGCACAAAGGTATTGTGTTCTGAATACATTACAGTAAAGTGTTTACTGTTCAAATTCGAATTTCAAATTTAAATGCATGCATGCTATATATTATATTTAGATCCTAGTGTAGGATAAATTTTTATTAATTAATTAGATTAATTAATAATTTTACTGTAAAATAGTAATTTTGAAAAAATTTTAAAATTACCATTTTACCCCTGCATTATTTTTCCCCAAATGAAGGACTTCCTTTTTAACGATTTTGATCGAATTTAGTGAAGGTCTGATTCTAAGTGAGGTTTTGATTTGAAATTTATTTAGATCTAATTTTAAATTAAAATTAATGCAAGAATATAATTTTCAATAATAGGCACTGAAGAATCTCCTAAAGGTTAATCCATCTGTTCGCTCAGTAGTCTGTGAAAGGTAAGTAATGAATCATCTTCTCGAGATATTTTATATTTATTTTGAAAGTAAATAATTATTTTTTAAAATTATACATGATTTATGAAATTATGTTGGAAGGAAAAGTGATTCTGAAATACTATAGTTTATTGATTATGCATATGTTCAGCGAAAATTATGATATGTTAAGATACAAAAGTATTTTGATTCAGATCGAATTTATGCTCTCAATCTAACTATGTTTCAGTGGACCCCATCAATGGAGATTATATATTGGTACTCAGTAAATCCTATCAGTGGAGGTTGTACGCTGGTATTTAGTGGACTCTGCGAGTGAGGATTGTGCACTGGTATTCAGTGGACCCCGATAGTAGGGGTTGTACGCTGGTATTTAGTGGACTCCACCAATAGGGGTTAAATGTTGGTTATAGTCATGACTGTTGAGTTATGAGTATTTTGATTTAAATCAGATTTATAATTATATTATATATAAATATTTGAAAAGATTGAATTTACATTGAAGTAGTATGAAATATATTTTTATATTTATTTATAATATTATTCTTAAAAATTATATAATTATTTTAAATATCTAGTTGAGATATTTATTATTTACTGGACTGTCTAGCTCATTACTTCTCTTTTTATTTTTTTCACATTCAGATAATTAATTGTGAGCATGGGTAATAATGTTGAGACGGAGCTTTTAGAGGCGAGATTTAGTATTATCAACTTCATTGAACTTAGATCTATTATTTTATTTTTAGTAAAATTTTATTGGATGTAAGACTTTTGATTTAATTATTTGAATTAAAATTGAATAATAATTATTTAAATTTTATTCTATTGTGATGCATTGATATCGTGATGAGATGTCTTGCATGCTTATGAAGAGAATTCTTCATAAATATATGACTATTGTCATGACCTCTGGCTCGTAATCTCAGATCGAAGGCGTGACAATTAATATGATATCAGAACATAAGTAAATAAATTATGACACATAAAATTAGACATACTATGAGTGTAGATGGACAGACATCATGAATATTAGGACGTTAAAGTATGAGTATCATAACAAACCCATCATAACAAGTAGATAAATAAATCTAATAAGGTTTTACTACTACAGAGGTTATTATGCCTCCCCTGACAAGAACTAATCAAGGGATCCCAAGAGAGACATCACAACTATGGGGTGGTTGCACTCACCATCTGATTAGTGGCACCCCTCAAGAGGAGAGAGTCGTAGATCCTATTGGGACTACTTCGAGAGTACGTCAAGAATCGGACATGGCTCAGTTAATACAGATCCTAATTAAGATAGTACAGATACAACAATAAATATAGCAGCAAATGCTTAAACAACAGTAGATACAATGAAATGTACAACAACATCAGCATCCACCACAACAACATGGAGAGCAGCCAGTGCAATAGAATAATATTTCAAAATTTAAAAAGCTGGCTCCTCCAGCCTTCAAGGAGACTACTAAATCTTTGAAAGTTGTCAACTGGATAATGGAGATGAAGAAAGCCTTTGTTGTCCAAGAGTACCATGATGAAGAAAAGATTCGATATGCAGCTTATTTACTACAAAGAGAAGTGTACAACTGGTGTCAACGACTACAGTGTAAGTGTTGCTCCTAGATTGATTTTGATGATTACAAAGCAGATTGAAGGGATACAAATATTTTTAAATTGAAAAAGTCTTTATGCTCTTCAGGGGCAAAATTGTAATTTTACTAAAATCCTAATTTGATAGTACCATTTGGTAGAACAAATGATTTGTAATCTATTGGTGAAAATTTCATTATTTTTGGACTTATATTTTTGAAGTTATGAATGTTTGAAGTGCATGAGTCGACTCATGAGTCAACTCATGGCACAATGAGCTGATTGGCACGCAAAAATTTCCCTTGGCACGCTGATTTTTTGGCTTGGCACGACCTGTGAGTCGACTCATGAGTCGACCCACAAGGCATGAGTCGACTCATGAGTCGACCTCTGCTGGTTTGGGCCAAAAAATCCAGAAACCAACATTTCTGGCTGTTGCAACAGAAGTCAACTCATGAGTCGACTCCTGAAGCATGAGTCGACTCATGAGTCGACCCCTGCGATGGAAATTGTCCGCAATGGCTAGTTTTTTGCCCGTTTTAATTGCCTTTAATGCTCCCTTAAAATGCTCTAACGGTTCTTTTTCTACCTAAAATATTTTTCCTTGTTTCTTAAAGCTATAAAAGGTTTCAAAAGGTGAAAAACAAAAAGGGGATCCACAATATACACGAGAGAGACAGGGGATCCACAATATACACGAGAGAGACAGGGAATCTACAATATACATGAGAGATTGTGAAAGAGAAAAGCAAGAGCGTTCAAAAGGGCATTCAAGAGCATTCAAAGAGAGAGTTTTTCAAGCCAATTTTTCAACCTTGATCAAGAGCTCTTTCAAAGCCTTCAAGAAGTCTTCAATCAAAGTTTACCTTCTTCTCAAGCATTCATTCAACTCTTCATCCACCTTGAGGAAATTCAAAAGGGGATTCTTCATTTGAGTAAAGTGTATTTAATGTTATATTCGCTCATTTAAGGAGCTATTCTTGTACTTATTTATGCTCTAAACTGTCTTACTCTTTGTGAGTAATTGTTCTTGTTTTTGGAGGGTTTCCAAAACAAGGGAAGGTTGATCCGAACCTGAAATCGAAGTGTTTTGGGTTGGCTTGTATCCGAAAAATAAGTAGACTAGCTTGGGATAGCTAGTGTCGGAGTTTCCGATGTTTGTATTCGGGTTGAATACAAGTATAGTGGATTGGAATTCTCAAGTAGGAGCTTGGGGAGTGGATGTAGGTGCAAGGTTGGCACCGAACCACTATAAATCTTTGTGTTTGTGGTGTGCTTTATTGTTTCTCTTTATTTCTTTATTATATCCTTGCATTCTTGCTTTAGGTAATTAATCTTGAATTAAAGTCTTTCTTCTCATTCATCAAGCTTTTAACAAATACTTTTCATAAGTAATTAGTTAAGCTTAAAATTTTTAAAACCCAATTCACCCCCCCTCTTGGGTTGCATAGCTGGGCAACAAGTGGTATCAGAGCCCGGTGCTCTAGCCCTTCTTTGATCTAACAATCAAAGAGCCAAAGATCTATGGCTACCCATGTCGGTACTTCTCTAGCCGAGGGGCAATCTACCAACCGACCTCCACTTTTCAATGGGTCTAATTACACCTATTGGAAAGCTCGGATGAAGATATTCATACAAGCACTCGACTATGATATGTGAAATATCATAGTGAAAGATCCTCACACACCCACCAAGATTATAGATGGTGAGGAGTCAACCAAACCCGAGAAAGAATGGGATGAGGTTGATAAGAAATTGGCATAATTAAATGCTAAAGCTATGAATGTTCTTTATTATGCACTTGATGCAAATGAATTTAATCGCATTTCTACTTGTGCATCTGCTAAAGAAATATGGGATAGATTAGAAGTAACCCATGAGGGAACAAATCAAGTAAAAGAGTCTAAAATAAACATGCTTGTGCATAAATATGAATTGTTTAAAATGGAGCATGATGAGTCCATAACTGCTATGTTTACTCGTTTTACTGATATAATTAATGGTTTGAAGAGTCTTGGCAAATCTTATACTAACGTGAGCTTGTAAGGAAGATTCTCAGGTCATTGCCAAGAACTTGGGAAGCCAAGGTGACTGCCATCCAAGAAGCAAAGGACTTGAACACTCTACCTCTAGAAGAGCTTCTTGGATCTTTGATGACTCATAAACTTAGCATGAAGCAACATCAAGAGGATGAAGTCAAAAAGAAAAGAACCATTGCCCTCAAATCCACAGCTTCGCCTGATGATGAAACGGATGACACTGAAGATGAAGAACAGGATGAAGAGATGGCACTCATCACCCGGAGATTTAAGAAGTTTCTAAGAAAAAAGAAATAAGGGATGAGAAAGAAGTCATTCACAAAAGGGGAACAAAGCAAAGAGAAAGAGAAAGATCAACCCCTTATATGCTACGAGTGCAAGAAGCCGGGACATTTCAAATCCGAATGTCCACAACTGAAGAAAGGTCCCAAAAAGTTCAAAAAGAAAGCAATGATGGCGACTTGGAGTGCGAGTGATGACTCAAGCTCCGATGAGGAAACCTCAACAGAACAAGCCAACCTGTGCCTTATGGCACACGAAAATAAGGTGTATCTAGCATCCCAAGGAGGAAACAGGAAATGGTATCTTGACAGTGGATACTCGAGACACATGACTGGTGATGAATCATAATTCATCACGCTTGATGCTAAGGATGGAGGGATGGTCACCTTTGGAGATAATGGCAAAAGAAAGATCATCGGGATAGGTAACATTGGTATCACTCCCTCCAAATACATTGAAAATATTTTGTTAGTTAAAGGTTTAAAGCATAACTTACTTAGCATTAGTCAATTTTGTGATAAAGGGTATAAAGTTGTTTTTGAATCATCTGTTTGCATTGTGACTAGTCCTATTAACGATCGCATTAAATTTATAGGACATAGGCATGGCAATGTTTATATGGTAGATTTGAATGATTTAGCCAAATTAGACATACAATGCCTAGTATCCTTGAATGCTAAAGTTAATGAGACTAGTTGGCTGTGGCATCGTAGACTTGCACATATTAGCATGCATTCTCTTTCAAAATTAATTAAGAAAGAATTAGTTCTTGGTTTGCCAAAACTGAATTTTGAAAAGGATAGAATTTGTGATGCATGCCAATTAGGTAAACAAACTAGAATTTCATTTAAATCCAAAAATACTGTTTCAACTTCTAGACCTTTAGAGCTCTTGCATATGGACTTATTTGGACCAACTAGAACCACTAGTCTAGGAGAAAAATGATATGGCTTTGTAATTATAGATGATTACTCTCGTTTTACTTGGATTTTCTTTTTGGCACACAAAAATGAAATTTTTTATATTTTCACTAAATTTCACCGAAAAGTCACTAATGAAAAAGGGTTTTCAATTCAAAATATTAGAAGTGATCATGGAACTGAATTTGAAAATTAAGACTTTGAAAATTTTTGTGATGAAAATGGAATTGGCCATAACTTCTCTGCTCCTAGGATACCCCAACAGAATGGGATAGTTGAAAGAAAAAACAGAACCTTAGAAGAAATGGCCCGTACCATGCTTTGTGAAAGCAACCTTCCAAGATATTTTTGGGCGGAAGCAATTAAGACAGCATGTTACATTTTAAATCGTGCTTTGATTAGACAATTTTTAAAGAAAACCCCCTATGAACTTTGGAAAGGAAGAAAACCAAATATTGCATATTTTCGTATTTTTGGTTGCCGATGTTTTGTATTAAATAATGGCAAAGAAAAACTTGGTAAATTTGATGCAAAATCAGATGAAGCAATCTTTCTAGGTTACTCCTCCACTAGTAAAGCATTTAGAGTTTTCAACAAAAGAACTTTAGTAGTTGAGGAGTCCATACATGTTGTTTTTGATGAATCTAACGATCTTCCTTCAAGGAAGAATGAGGGTGTTGATGATGCAGATCCACTAATAGAAGGTATGAAGGAGATCACTCTGAAAGATTCAGCAACTCCAGAAGACAAGGATCAAGAAGACAAACAAGATGAGAGAAGTGAAGAAATTCAAGAACAACCTCAAGGTACAAATGACCTACCCAAGGAATGGAGGTATGTTCACAACCACCCTAAGGAGTTAATTATTGGTGATCCTATGCATGGGGTAAAAACCCGTTCTTCACTTAGAGATGTAGTTAATCATTGTGCTATTGTATCTCATCTTGAACCTAAAACTTTTGAAGAAGCTGAAAATGATCATAATTAGATTAATGCAATGCAAGAGGAACTTAATCAATTTGAAAGAAATAATGTTTGGACCTTAGTATCAAGACCTAAAAATTATTCAACAATTGGCACAAAATGGGTCTTTAGAAATAAAATTAGATGAGCATGGAAATGTAATTAGAAATAAAGCAAGACTGGTTGCTAAGGGATATAATCAAGAAGAAGAAATTGATTTTGATGAAACCTTTGCACCTGTTACTAGACTAGAAGCTATTAGACTTCTACTTGCATATGCTTACTTTATGAAATTCAAATTATTTCAAATGGATGTTAAAAGTGCATTTTTAAATGGATATATTGCTGAAGAAGTATATGTAGAACAATCCCCTGGATTTGAAAATCATACTTTTCCTAATCATGTCTTTAGATTAAATAAAGCTTTATATGGATTAAAACAAGCACCTAGAGCATGGTATGATAGGCTAAGCAAATTTTTACTAAATAATAGTTTTTCAAGAGGTAATGTAGATACAACCCTCTTTATTAAAAGAAATCAAAATGATATGCTAGTTATACAAATTTATGTTGATGACATAATTTTTGGGTCTACTAATGAATCCCTTTGTCAAGATTTTGCTAAGCTTATGCAGGGGGAGTTCGAGATGAGCATGATGGGAGAACTCACCTTCTTCTTCGGACTCCAAATCAAACAATCAAAAGAGGGAATCTCCATCACCCAAAGCAAGTACACCAAGGAACTACTCAAAAGATTTGGAATGGAGAACTGCAAACCAATTGGCACACCAATGAGTCCCTCATATAAGCTTGACAAGGATGATGAAGGTAAATGTGTAGACTTAAAATACTATAGAGGTATGATTGGCTCATTATTATATTTAACAGCAAGTAGGCCTGATATCATGTTTAGTGTTTGTTTATGTGCTAGATATCAATCTAATCCTAAAGAATCTCATTTGAATGCTGTTAAAAGAATCCTTAGATACTTAAATGGTACTCAAACTCTAGGGTTATGGTACTCTAAGGACTCACAAATTGATTTATTAGGATATTCAGATGCTGATTTTGCTGGATATAAATTAGATAGAAAAAGCACAAGTGGAACTTGCCAATTTCTTGGAGTTAACATAATCTCATGGTTTAGCAAGAAACAAAATTCGATGGCACTGTCTACGGCTGAGGCCGAATACATTGCAGCCGGAAGTTGTTGTGCTCAAATCTTGTAGATTAAGCAACAACTCGAAGACTTTGGAATCAAACTTAATGAAACACCAATAAGATGTGATAACACAAGTGCCATAAATCTATCTAAAAATCCAATTCAACACTCAAGATCCAAACATATTGAAATAAGACATCATTTTATAAGAGAACATGTTCAAAATAAAAATATAATTCTTGAATATGTTTGCACTGAAAATCAATTAGCTGATATCTTTACAAAGGCCCTTAGTGAGGATAGATTCTGTGAAATTAGGAGAAATCTAGGAATTCTAGATCCATATGCCTAAATTCTTCTCAATTTCCAAGAATTGATGTCAAATATTCTTAAAGCTCAATTTCCAACATCTATCCTGGTCTCAAAAGCTCAATTTTATCATTCTAAAAACTTATCTTTGAGCAAAACTCCTTCTCCCAAAATTTCAAATTTTTTTGGAATTTATTCATATTTTTTCTGAATTTCTGAATTTCATGAGTCGACCCCCATGAGTCGACTCAATGGCAAACTTGTTGTTTCCTCAAACTTCCCACGGGCTCATTGTTTTTATAAGGGATCCTGTTCGTGAGCCGACTCATCCTCTCATCTTCCTCCTTCCAAAAGCCGACTTCTCCAATTCCTTTTGCTCCAAATCCAAGGATCTAGTTCGAGGCACTTCTCCCTCCTCCTCTCCACCAAAAATCGCCACCTTGGAAAGGGATTTTTGTACTTTCTCCCATTGTTTGGCACGGTTGGAGCGTGCCCTAGCACTCCACCGTTCTTCCCAAATCCACCTCTTTTCTCCACCAAAATCCCTCTTCACTCTCTTGTGATCCCTCCTCCACTCATTCACTTGTTCCTCCAAGTCTTCTTGTCTGCTACTGTAGTGAATATGGCTCCGAAGATGAAGCTTCCCCAAAGAAGAAAGTCAGTCCGTGAGCCTGAAGAAATTATCCGAAAGAAAAGGCAAGCTGCTCAGTCTTCCACTGCTCCCACTCCAGCTTCAGTATCTGCTCAAGGTCCCCCTCAATCCTCCCTAAGCCCCAGTAAGAATCTTCTATCTGATAGAAAAGTTGAAACCGAAAAGAATATAGATTTTCGGTTATTTGAAAAAGAGGGTTTTACATTTGCAACTAAGATTAAAAACCAAGGATGGGATTTCTACTGCTCCCTTAAGGAAGTCACCTATGTTGACCTAGTTAGAGAATTCTACCAGAATCTACATTATGGAAATGGGTCAGTGACTTCAACAGTCAAGGGTATTGATATTTGCTTGGATTCTAGTATATTGGGAGAAATACTTCAGTTGCCTAGTGAGGGTTACTCTTATATGGAACTCTCAGTAAAAGAAGAGGGGGTCAGAGTTATTCTAGGGGGAACTTATTCAGGGAGTTTAAATAAATTGGAAGCAAAGATTTTGTCCATTGAGATGAGGATCCTGCATCAGATGGTAACGAAGCTCTTCTTTCCTAGGAGTGGTAGGCATGATTTACTTTCCAGCAGAGATGTTTGTATCATGTTTCATGTCATCACTCAGACCCCCCTGAACCTCCCTGCACTTATGATAGAGGCCATGAGAGAGACTTTGAACAGATCCAAGGCACACTTGCCTTATGGTATGGCCCTTACTCGAGTATTTAGGAGGTTTGGAGTTAGCTGTGAGGGGGAGGCTTCTACTAAGCTCTCTCATGTGGACACTTTCAACCAACACACCCTGCACCGAATGGGATTTACAAAGACTGATGGTGGTTGGATCAAGGGCTCTGAAGAAAGAGCTGAGGAGAGAGCTGAGGAGAGAGCTGAAGATAGAACTGAAGATAGAGCTGAAGAAGAAGGTCCATCATCTCCTGTCCATGACTTCAGGGCAGCATCACCAAATATCCAGTTCATTCCTGATACAGAGGCTGGCCCTTCAGAGTTTACTAGGATGCCCACACCAGTGTATCAGCCAGAGAGTAGAGCACCTCAATCAGAGTTCAGACTGGCTGACGATCAGATCGAGCAGATATCACAGCGTGTGGCTGCCTTGCTATCTAGTCAGTGGAGCAGTACTACTTTTGCACCAGGAGCCACTTCTTCTGATCAGACCATGACTCCCCACATCTTCACTGTGTTTCAGATGATATCAGATCAGTCCATCCGGATTCAGCAGCTTGAGGACACCGTCTGGAGACTGACTGGCAGAGTTCTTGACTTGCAGGGGCAAGTCCTTGCTTTGGCCCATCCTCAGCCACAGGAGTCCACTATTGAGGTCACAGACCTCACTGCAGAGGCTGGCAGGCTCAGAGGAGCACTGGAGGGTGGATATGAGTTACTGAGGAGAGAGATCCGAGGATTGAGTGAGCATGCATCCACTCAGTTCACTGCTCTACTTCAGTCTATTTTCAGAGTACTGAATGTACTTGATTCCATCAGACTCACCCTTTCTGTTCAGTCCTTAGCCTCTCAGCGTACTCAGCCACCCAGTTCATCTCGCTCTCCTGCTCATGCCAGAGGCAGACGGGGTAGAGGACGCACTTCTGATCGAGATCCATCAGCTTCTCATCCCATATCTGATGACTCCGATCCATGACTTCTCATGATCATTACTAGATCCTAGGTGTTAGTGTCTTGTTCTAGGATCTGTATTTTGAGGCCATGTATTAACAATTAGCTGGTTGACTTTTATATTATGAACTATGTATTGAAACAATTATGGTTGTATGGTATCATCTTTTACTTATATTTCTACCTTTTGTAATGATGTCGATCATATTTTGGTTATATATATTCTCCTTGTTGAAATATTGTCTTCTCTTTGTTGTTGTTTGCTGTTAATAATTGCTGTATTAAGGAGGAGCAAACATCTGTGATAAACTCTAAAGGGAGAGAAATTAAAGAATGTTCAGAAAAAGGAGGAGTTAACCATGTTTGATGATGTCAAAAAGGGGGAGAAATTAAACAAAAATTAAAGAAAAAGCAATCCATCAAAAGCAAAACCATAAATTATGAGCAATTAAAGAAAAAGCAACCCATCAAAAGCAAAACTACAAATTATGAGAAATTAATGAATGAATTGGAGAATTTAAAGAACAATATCAAAAGTACAATACTAAGTACAATGCAAATAAGTAACTTTTAAATTACTTCTTTACATATGCTCTGATTTACTTTAAAAATTTAAATATGCTCTGATATACTTAAAAATTTCAACTTGCTCTGATACATCTTTTGAAATTATATTTACCTTGATATACCTTAAGAAATTTAACTTGCTCTGATACATCTTTTGAAATTATATTTACCTTGATACATCTTAAGAAATTTAACTTACTCTAATATATCTTAAAATTTTTAACTTGCTCTGATACATTGTAAAATTTTTTCTTCTGAAAATATTGTAAAATTATTTTTCTTGCTCCGATACATTGCAAAATTTATTTTTTCTCTTGCTCTGATACATCTTAAACTCAAAATGATCTAATACACTTTCCAAATCAACTCTTAAACATGCTTTGGCACACATAATTATTTGTTGTATCAAAAGCAATTAAAGCACATAATTATTTTTTGCTCTGATGCTAAAACTAAAATCAAATGAGAATGAGCAAATTTTCAAAATACAGCTTGCTCTGATAACAAAAATAAGTTTTCTTCTCTAACACCAAAATCACATGATCCAATGAGCATATCTTCAAATCTTTAAGCAAATGGGCAAACTATTCTTGCATATGACCATTTATATCACATGCCAAAAGAATCATACTCTTTTCAAGCATCTATAATGCATTCACATAAATACTTTTGTTCAAGTATTTTATCATCATCAAAAAGGAGGAGATTGTTGCTCCTAGATTGATTTTGATGATTACAAAGCAGATTGAAGGGATACAAATATTTTTAAATTGAAAAAGTCTTTATGCTCTTCAGGGGCAAAATTGTAATTTTACTAAAATCCTGATTTGATAGTACCATTTGGTAGAATAAATGATTTGTAATCGATTGGTGAAAATTTCATTATTTTTGGACTTATATTTTTGAAGTTATGAATGTTTGAAGTGCATGAGTCGACTCATGAGTCCACTCATGGCACAATGAGCTGATTGGCACGCAAAAATTTCCCTTGGCATGCTGGTTTTTTGGCTTGGCACGATCTGTGAGTCGACTCATGAGTCGACCCACAAGGCATGAGTCGACTCATAAGTCGACCTCTGCTGGTTTGGGCCAAAAAATCCAGAAACCAATATTTCTGGCTGTTGCAACAGAAGTCGACTCATGAGTCGACTCATGAGTCGACCCCTGCGATGAAAATTGTCCGCAACGGCTAGTTTTTTGCCCGTTTTAATTGCCTTTAATGCTCCCTTAAAATGCTCTAACGGCTCTTTTTCTGCCTAAAATATTTTCTCTTGTTTCTTAAAGCTATAAAAGATTTCAAAAGGTGAAAAACAAAAAGGAGATCCACAATATACACGAGAGAGACAGGAGATCCACAATATACACGAGAGAGACAGGGAATCTACAATATACACGAGAGATTGTGAAAGAGAAAAGCAAGAGCGTTCAAAAGGGCATTCAAGAGCATTCAAAGAGAGGATTTTTCAAGCTAATTTTTCAACCTTGATCAAGAGCTCTTTCAAAGCCTTCAAGAAGTCTTCAATCAAAGTTCACCTTCTTCTCAAGCGTTCATTCAACTCTTCATCCACCTTGAGGAAATCCAAAAGGGGATTCTTCATTTGAGTAAAGTGTATTTAATATTATATTCGCTCATTTAAGGAGCTATTCTTGTACTTATTTATGCTCTAAACTGTCTTACTCTTTGTGAGTAATTGTTCTTGTTTTTGGAGGGTTTCCAAAACAAGAGAAGGTTGATCCGAACCTGAAATCGGAGTATTTTGGGTTGGCTTGTACCCGAAAAATAAGTAGACTAGCTTGGGATAACTAGTGTCGGAGTTTCCGACGTTTGTATTCGGGTTGAATACAAGTATAGTGGATTGGAATTCCCAAGTAGGAGCTTGGGGAGTGGATGTAGGTGCAAGGTTGGCACCGAACCACTATAAATCCTTGTGTTTGTGCTGTGCTTTATTATTTCTCTTTATTTCTTTATTATATCCTTGCATTCTTGCTTTAGGTAATTAATCTTGAATTAAAGTCTTTCTTCTCATTCATCAAGCTTTTAACAAATATTTTTCATAAGTAATTAGTTAAGCTTAAAATTTTTAAAACCCAATTCACCCTCCCTCTTGGGTTGCATAGCTGGGCAACAGTAAGTATGAACAAGATGGTGAAATACTTACTGGGGAGAGATTTCAGATTGCATTCTACGATCAGTATTTTTTTCGGAGTATAAGAATCCAAAAAGAGTAAGAGTTTATTTATCTAAAGCAAAGAGGTATCAGTGTGATTGAATATGAAGCAAAATTTATAGAGTTAGTAAAATTTGCTTTGAGATTTCTGGATGGTGAGCAAGAACAAGTTCACAAATTTGAGATGGGGCTGAGAACTGAAATCTAAAAATAAGTGGTTCCATATGAATTGACTACTTATGCAGATGTGGTAAACAAAGTACTGATAATTGAAAGAGAAGTCAATAAAAAATATGTGAAAAGGGAAAGGAAGCAAAGAAAGAGAGCGAGATCAAACGATATCCAAGGGCAGAATAGTAAAAATATCAAAAGTTCAGCTAAAGGAGTAACAGATAATAAGACTCAATAGATTGATGGTGAGCAATGCTTCAGATGTGACAGAAATCATACTAACAAGGATTGCTGTTAGAATACAAGTACTTATTTCAAATGTGGTCAAATGGATCATAAAATTACTAACTACCTGCTAAGCATTGAAAATCAATTTGGCCAAAAAACTTATGATGGACAAAATAAAGGTGGTGGGCAGATTTCTAAAATCCAGGGGAGAGTTTATATACTTACTCAACAGAATGCACAGATTTTCAATGCAGTGGTGACATGTAAGAAATTTCATCAAAATTTCGAGGACAAAATTTACTTTTAGAAGGGTAGAATGTAATACCCAAAATTTTAAAGCAAAATCCACTTAAAAAAAAAGAGTTTGGACCAGCACGTGCAAACGCACGTGCTGGAGAAAAGGGGATCGCGTGCGTTAACTCCCGATGGAGTTTTTCTCGGATTAGGAATCCTAAAATCTAAAAAAAATTTAAGTGGAATTAACTCTAAATCCTCCCCATTGGAATCCTATTTAAAGGCCCTAATTCTTCTAATTTTTTTTCACCAAAAATCATTAAGATTTGCTGCTTTTCTTCCCTCTTTCTTTCTTTCGGATTGCCAATAGTTAGCGAGTAATTTGGCCATCAAAATCAATTAAGATTTCATCTACCCACTTCCACATTTTTCTCTTAATCTCTCCTGGTTTAGATCTTGAATTTTTATTGAACTTATTTTGCTAGAAATCATTTGAAAACTATAGTTTTTGAATCCCCTATTTTTTCTTTTCTTTTTGTTTTTTTTTCCATTGCAGTTTGGCTGCCGTCAGTCATCGGACCCGATCGCTCGGCATCATCAGGGACTGCCCTATCAGCCTGAGTGGTGGTTGGCTGGGGGGGATGGTCTCCTTGTCGGGAATAAGGGAGAGCAAGAGCCCCCTATTCCGTGAATGAAGAAGAAGAAGACAAAGGACATGTGGGTCCTCCATCCCGTGAAGAAAAAAAAGAAAAAGAAAAGAAAAATGGAAAGAAAAAAAAAATGAGAGAGAGTTTCTCTCTCTTCTCTCTCTTCCTTCAATCTAAACTCTTATTTTCTCTCTCTAGAATGTTAGACTTTTTCTCTAGAATTTTTTCTCTCTAGATTGATTCTCTCTCTCGATGGATTTCTCTCTCTTGAAGTTATTTTTCTAAAATTAGCCCAATGACGGACTTCTTTTTTGATGATTTTGATCGAGTTTAGTGAAAGGTCTGCTCCTAAGTAGAATTTTGATTTGAGATTTGTTTAAATCTAATTTTGAATTAGAATTAATGCAAGAATATAATTTTGAATAATAGGTACTGAAGAATCTCTTAAAGATTAATCGATCTGTTCGCTTAGTGGTCTATGAAAGGTAAATAATGAATCATCTTTTCAAGATATTTCATATTTATTTTAAAAATAAATAATTATTTTTTAAAATTATGCATGATTTATAAAATTATGTTGGAATGAAAAGTGATTCTGAAATACTATGATTTATTGATTATGCATATGTCCAGTGAAAATTGTAATATATTATGATACAAAAGTATTTTGATACAGATCAAATTTATGCTCTCAGTCTAACAATATTTTAGTAGATCCTGTCAATGGAGATTATATGTTAGTACTCAGTGAATCCTGCCATTGGAGGTTGTGCGCTGGTATTTAGTGGACCCTACTAGTGAGGATTGTGCGCTGGTATTCAATGGACCCTGCCAGTGGGAGTTGTCCACTGGTATTCAATGGATTCCGCCAATAGAGGTTAAACATTGGTCATAGTCGTGGTTGTCAAGTTATGAATATTTTGATTTGAATCAGATTTATAATTATATTATATATAAATATTTGAAAAGATTGGATTTGTAGTGAATTAGTATGAAATATATTTTTATGTTTATGTACAATATTATTCTTGAAAATTATATAATTATCTAAAATATTTAGTTGAGATATTTATTACTTACTAGGCTGTCTAGCTCATTATCTCTCTTTTTATTTTTTTAGATTCAGATAATTAATTGCGAGCGTGGATAATAATGTTGGGATAGAGCTTTTAGAGGCGAGATTTAGTATTGTCAACTTCATTGAACTTAGATGTATTATTTTATTTTTAGTAAAACTTTATTGGATGTAAGACTTTTGATTTAATTATTTAAATTAAAATTGAATAATAATTATTTAAATTTTATTCTGCTATAATGTATTAATATCGTGATGAGATATCTTGCATGCTTATATAGAGAGTTCTTTATAAATATACGGTAGTTGCTATAATCTCTGGCTCATGATCTCAGATCGAGGGTATGACAAAAATTGTGACATATTTTTTCCTACTTCCGAGTATTATTTGATAATACTTTGAAATCGAAGCTGATTCTTCCTAACTCTCTGCTATATGGATTTCTCGAAGTCACGATATACAATCATATCAAGGACTCTTTGGTTTTCTGTCTGGCTCATTGTTATATGTGGCACATGATTAGTCTCCAATTTGTAATGCAGGATGGATATGATCGTATGTTCTTTTTTCAAATAATCACAACCAGGGACTTTCAACATGATATTTTACTGTTGTTGGACATTGATGGTTGCCTAATTTCAATGGGTGTGAATCACAAACAGCTCTTTTCTCAAGATGGTTGCCACTTGTTAATCTTGTATGACGTTCTAATATGGGAAGGTACTGATGGAATTCAGATTTCTGAAGCAGCTTTCAAAGTGAAAGTTGCTGGAAAGGATTTAAAAGAAGAGTGCCCTATAAACCAATCGCAAGTGTGTTGCGATGAAATTTTTCTTTATAATTTTCCAACTCATGTAATAATATTTATTATTTGAGGCATTGATTCATCATATTAGCGGTATTTTATTATGTCTAAGATTATAATGAACCTCAAAGATTAGGGCAATGATTTTAGAAGACATGAATGGGTCATGCTAGTGAGATCTAAAATCTTAAAACTCTAATCTTAAACATTCCTGATCGTAGGAGCATTGAGTCGGGGATCAATATTCCGGATAGACTGGCACATCCTATGTATGCTCGATAGAGAGGGTGGTAAATCTCACTAGCCATTTGTGTGGGACACTAATATAAGGATATGAGTCCATTGAATTGACTCAATGAAAGATAACATCTTATGGAATCCTTACTTGCATGTCAAAGATGATTTTCTAAGTCGGAGTTGTGCAAGTAATTCTTAGACCTGAGATCACCATGAAATCTTGTGTATATGAATCCATATTTTGGTTCATACTCAAACATGACTTTAAGACATGTACGGGGTGTTCTGGATATGGTAGGAGTATGTATGAAGGTTGTGAGTAGGTTAATATGGAATCGATCGCTCCTAGTAAGAAGAGTCGCATCCTGTGTATTCTCATTCGTAGATGACTCAGGAAAAATTTTTTGGCCAAAAGTAGGAAGGAGATTAGAAAGAGTTTCTAATGCTTCTTCATTGAAGTCATCATTGGTTAATTGAGAATCAATATGAATATGTGTTTGAGTTTGACATGATTCCATACTCATGAATATATTCAGGGTGCTGGGATGATCGAAAGATTGTATTGCACGATAACTTGTCACTAAAGGACATATTTAGTATTTTCATCAAATTTTTATATCTTTTGGATAGTCATGATATATTGCTAGACATCAATCTTGACTTGTAGATTTTTGATCGAATTAAAGAGTTTAATTCGAACGCCAATTAGAAAGAGTTCTAATTACTGAAATCGGGTTAACTCGATTGGACCTAAATCGGTTAGATTAAATTCTAATCAAATTAGGTCAACTTGCATCCGGAGTTACTACTAGCTAGATGTAGAACCCAATGAGTCATACATATATAGAAATTGGCCAAAGATCCTTTTTAAAAAGATTGATTGAAATTTTGGATTCAATCGGGATATTAGTAAGCATGCTAGCACGTGTGGAATCCCTAGCTCTTTTAGAGATCAATTTGATCTCATGCCTTGCTTATTTGCTAGCTCAGTTTGGTAAGCATTTGGGTCAGATCAAGCCACCTAGAAGCAGCCAAAAAGAGGCACCATATCTGATGTACACGTCAAATAACTAAGAGTCCAACTTAAGAAGGACTCTTGGCGCTAATATACAGAATGCATGCGCACTTTATTTGTGGCATGGAGAAGGACTAAGAATCCTTCTGTTTTGGATCTTTATTTTTATGACAAGTAGATCAGATGATGAGCCACCTATCACATCTTTTGAAGTATGAAAAATCTACCAGATTGTGCATGAAAAAATTGCTCGAAACATTGCTGTACATGCGATAGATTTTTTTGGACGCGCGAAGGGATGCGAAGACTCCTTCTGTTTAGGGAGTCTTAAGCAACTTTTATTTGATAATTTTTGTGATAAAGATCAGTTTTAAGTGCTGATCATGTGATAAAACTCCAAAAAATTATTAAATTAAGAAAGATTGCTTTTCACACCCTTTTCTGGGCTTGCACGTGCGACAAGGAGAAGGTGCTCACGCGTCTCTTCGGTGAAGAATCCTTCTCACATATGAACTCTTATCCAAATAATGTGTCATTTGGTGATGGCCTTTCTATTTGAATAAAGATTTATGTGGCAAAATTTCATACTAATCTGATATGTGAAGAGATGTGCAAAGCATCTCGTTCTGGGCGTGCGCACGTGAGAAGGCAGGAATCGACGTATCACCCCCTAAAGAGTCCTTCTATTTAAGGACTCTCAGATAAGTGATACGAGGACTTGATATACCTTTCCAAATGAGGCGTGCCTTCTCTGTTAGTGCCCCATCTGGTGCTATAAATAGGAGACGGCAGATGAGATGATCATTCAATTCTTACATCCCCTATCCATTCCCTCTCTCCCTCCCTTACAACTCTAGGTTTTAGGACAAGGCTTGTTCTTTTAAGACAAGTCTAATCCTAATAGCTCTAAGGGTTTAAGAGATCTAGAAAAAGGTGGTCAAGTCCAGTGGATGGTTCAGAAAGGTTCAGACTCAGGTCTGGAGGAAGATCTGATCGATTAGTGGCTAGTTGAGTTATAGGGGCTAGAACTCTCGAAGCAAGGTGAAGAAGGAGCGCTGTTCTTGGTTCAATTTTCGTGTGGATCATCATTGAAGGGCAGACACTTAGACACCTCGTGGAACTTGGATTAGCATTATAGGTATTTTTTTGATCCAAATTTATTTTATTGTACTTTGATTGATATAGTCAAGAGTTTCTGGACATTAAAATTTTCGATGTATCAAATATTTTTAATAAAAATTTTAAATATCTAATCCTTCTGCTGTACCACCAGAACCTAACAGGATCTTATATCTCCTTGGCCCCAGTCATTCTCATTCCCAAATGATGTTTCAAAAAATCATGATTTCTGATGGGAATTATGGTAACTGGTTCTTCACTTTCGATACTATTTCACAATGTTACTATTTCACAACGTCTTTCCTCTCTTTTATCAATTAATATCCCATATGATGTTCCACCAAGGTTTGTTAATTGTTTTGGTCATAGATAGTTTTCAAGGTTGGTTTATTTCTGTGTCTGCCGTGTCCAATCTTAAATACATATGCTTCGTATTGATACAAAATGGATTGCTTTTCTTTCTCTATTTAATATTTTTTTATATTTTATATCTTCAAAGATTTTATAAAATTTTTGATTGAAATATATCTGGCAGAAGTATATCAGGTTGTGAGATAATTTGATAATTTTAAAAATTATTTATTTAAAAATAATTATAAAAAATAATTTTTTATTATATTTAATTGATAAAAAAATTATTTCAAAATATAGTGTTGAAAAAAGATAACTACGAATAGAAATAAACCTACGTTAGGAATGTAGTCAAATTTATGAATATATTTTGTAACATAAAATATTTTTTTAATATTAAAATAATATTATTATTTTTAATTAATTTTTATATAATAATTATAATTATATAATTTTTATACAATGACAATCTTATCTTAATTATTTTATAAAAAATTTTTATTAAATAAATTTAAAAATATATTAAAAAAATTTAATGATTACGTACGTAGCTTTGTTAAAAATATTTTCATCAAATATGAATTATCATCATTCAAAAATTTATTAAATATTAATTTTTTATAATATTTATTTTATTTTTTTAAAAAAATATATAAATTATTTTTTTATTTTTTTATATTAAATATGATAACTGATATGAATTTATTTATTTATTTATTTTTTGTGCCATACTATCTTCTGCCAAACGGATGCTAAGGTCTACGTTAATAATGTTGCAGCTTCCTCTCTTATCGTCATCAAAAAAAAAAAAAAAAAAAAAAAAATCACGTACTCAAAAAAGTGCGTATCTTTTCTAGATGCACTGCATCATCTCTTGCAGCCGATCACAAGCAATTCGCTGCCACCGATGGATCTGGATCAGTGGATCTGCGTTTGATGAGAGGCGCGCATCAAGACAAGCTATACAAACGTGTGCGTACAAACCCTGTAACTACACGTTCAAATACATGCTAAAAATACCTTGTCCCACCGTATATAATTATAAACCGACTTCCAAAATGAAAGAGGGATTCCACTCTCTCCATTTCGCCTCCCATTCCCCTCGCAAAAGAAATCCAAAGCCCTCTCGCTTTGGCGGTCGTGCTCCTCGGCGACAGCGCGGAGCCAGGACGACGCGTTCGGCCCGCACGCCTACGGTATTTTTTCCACACTTCTCGCTCGATCCTTTCTTCTATTTGTTTGGCGCGGTTGCTGGATCGGTTTCTTGGCTATTTTCTGCTGTTTTTTCTAAGTCTAGGCATTGAAATCCGTTCTATTACGTTGTTTTTGATTCTTCTGTCTTTGGCGGAGTGATCTTGAAGGAGATCTTTGGATGTCGGCAGTTGTTTGCCTTTTCCTTTGGGTTTTCGAGTTGGTTCTTGTGTTCTTGGTCGGTTTCTTGATGTTTCTGGGGTCTTTGGAAGATTAGGGTTTGGATTTTAGTGCTTTATCGTATTGTTCTTGGTTCTACGGGAGTTTGCATGCTGTAATCTGTAGTCCATTTCGTAGGTTGTGGTCGATCTTTTTTACTCATGGATTCTGTGATTTCTGAACCCAGTTTGTAGGTTTTAGTTTTTATGGTTTTATTTGTTGATTTTATAGCTTAACATTTTCTTTGTTGGTTGGTTGATGCTTTTCTGAAGGACTTATTTTGTTGTGGATTTAGTTTTCTTAGGAAACGGATGTATTTCAGCTTTAGGGCTGAATCATTTATTACTTGTTCCTGTTTTTCTTTTCTCAATTTAATCGATTGGCTTCTTTAAATATGAGAAATCTTCATTCTCTGTTCTTTTTTCCTTGCTCGAATTTTTTAGTTGTTATTTTCATCTTTTTGTCATATTTTTTGGATTACTTATTGGAGAATTTGAGCAACTTCAAGAGCATAACAATGTCAGACTTCTATCATTGCAGAAATGGCAGCAAATACTGCTGCCAATCATAATGCATCCTTGACATTGGATTCAAACTCGAAGCCAAATGCTAGGAGAAGAACAGTGGTAGTTGTAGAGAAGAAATCAGGTGCTGATATGCTTACTGAAGGACTTAATGGGGTTAGCAAGGATAAGGTGATTGTTAATGGGAAGGATCTGAGTCATACAATCAGGGGAGAATCTGTGCTTGACAGATCAAAAGACTTGTCGCAGTGGAAGAAAGAATTGTTTGTTTCCTCCACCATTTCACCACGGCGTAAGAAAGATATTCCAAAGCCACAGAAGCCAAAGTGGCAAACTGTTCTTAGCATTCTCACCAAGAATTTCCTTCTTCTAGCAGTTCTTTTATGGCTGGGGCAGACAGTTTGGAGATGGACCGATATGATTCGAGACAATACTAACTCACCATTTGTTGCTTTGTATTATGATGGTCGGATATCTGAAGTTGAGTCATCTTTAAAGAAAACAGCAAAGATGTTGCAGGTTCAGGTAGAAGCTGTAGACCAAAAAATTGGAAATGAGATTGGGATCATGACAAGTGACATTAGAAAGCAAATTGAAGAGAAAGGGGCACTGTTAGAGAAGGAGTTGAAGAAGTTGGAAGTTAGGACCGATTGTTTAGACAAGTCTTTGACTGAATTTAACGAAGTGGGTCTCCTTTCGAAGGAAGAATTTGAAAGATTTTGGAATGAGCTGAAGACCACTAGAAGTCCAGATGGTAGTGATAATGATGTTAATTTGGACCAAATTAGGGCTTTCGCTAGAGATGTTGTTAAGAAAGAGATTGAGAAGCATGCAGCTGATGGTCTTGGAAGAGTTGATTATGCTTTAGCTTTTGGTGGGGCCAGGGTGGTCAAGCATTCAGAGCCTTATGGTTTTGGGAAAGTGAACAGTTGGTTTTCTGTTCGAAATGGAGTCCATGCTAATGCTCATAAAATGCTGGAGCCGAGTTTTGGGGAACCTGGCCAATGTTTTCCCTTGCAAGGAAGCAGTGGGTTTGTTGAGATTAGGCTTCGAACAGGGATCATACCTGAGGCTGTCACTCTAGAGCATGTCTCTAAGGCAAGTTTTTGCTTCAATTGTGTTTTTTGCTTTTCCTTTCTAGCTCTGTAGTCATTTTGAGGTATTTTGGAACTTAAGCATTTACAGGTTTCTTTTAACTGTTTGTTTCATGTTAGTTCATATAACGTCCATTTTTCCTATTTCTTGCATTTTAATCATACAACTGTTCTTGAGGTTTGTTTCTTGAGGTATTCGGCACTTGCATTTTAGTTGCTTTCCTTTAACTATTTCTTGTATGCAATTTCCATTTTAACTATTTCTTATATGTTTGTATATAACTATTTCTTTTATATGTCTCTTGTATGTGACTTTATTAGGAGATGTAAAGAGGTGAATTTTTGAGATAGGCAATTTGGAATTTGAAAACAATAATATTATATGGCATGAGTAGAGTTGGAAATATTGTATCAAATGGTCGCTAGTGTTTTGTTCATGGCTTGAAGTTTTGGCCAAAACTTTGAAAAAATATTGGTTTTGGATGTCCAACACTATTGTTGCTTTTAGAGTTCCAGTTGAAACTGACCTTTTTTTCTATTAAGGGTGGGTGGGTGCAAATTTGTTGTTCATGGGAGATTTGTTCTTCAGATTTGGAAGAGTGTTATATTCCAAAAGTAAATGAACTTTACTAGTTTTTAAACATATTGGAATTCTTATGTTGGAAAGGTACAAATTTATTGATAAATTTGTTTTTCTTGATCTTAAACCTTAGAATTTAGATTGTCAAATGGTAGATGGTCATCCAATGCTCAATGATATAGCAGAACCCTAATGTGAAACATGCTTTCTATCTTTAATTTTTAAGAACTGATAATAATGTGCCCAAAGTCCTCTATGAGCCTAGGTGCATGAAGTTATGTTCGTTGTGACAGCTTCTTTTTTTTTTTTTTTGAGTGTTTTTGTTCCATAATAAAATGCCTTCTCAATATGGAGATGTTCTTGCTCAATCTTAAGGTACCCATGTGAGTAAAAATCTGAATTTGTGAGTATTAGTTGTAGAACTTGTGTTGATTAAGATTTATGTTTTTATGAGCTTTTTAGTTATTGTTCTATTATTTTCTCTGACTTTAAATTGCTTTTGATATTGTAGCTGCAGTTTTTATGGGTATCATAATCGTTGTGTCAAGTATTGGTGTCATCAATCCTCCTCCAAGCTGCTTCCCCTCCCCCCTCAAAAAAAGATAAAATAAAATAAAATAATATGCATATGTCTGTTTATATGTCCTTCAATACATGGCTATTAAGCATCAAAATTTACAAGCCATGACCTTGTTAATAGTAAGGTTTTATAATGGAATGGAGGTGCGGATATTTGTTACTAGAGTAGATGGATACACTGGGGCATGTCATGGGTTTAGACATGTGAGGAACGCTAGTCAGGTTTTTGAGAGGAAAGTGCCATGATGAGAGTTTTCTACATGCATTTCTTAATTTAGTATGGCTCTCCAATTTGGTATTGCTAGCTTGAGAACTGCATAGGTTATTAGAAAGGATGAGGTATGGAGCCATTGTTTTGAGGAATTGAGTTGGCGGTGAAAATATATGGTGAGTCACTTTCTCTCCTTTGGACTGGGCAGTGGGAAGAAGGACTGGAAAGAGTTGGAGCTTGTGATGATGTTCGAGGAAAGAACCTCATTGGTGGAAATGTTGTGATATAATAGGGCAAAATGATGAGAAAAAATTGAATCCACAACTCTGAGCAGATCCATTGTCCTAGAAGCTATTTACCAGTAAATGAAAGAGAAAAATTTTCTTCTCATTCAGCCAAATTTTGAGGTACAAGAATATAATACCCCTTGAAGGAATTGGACTCTTTATGATCCAAAACTTTCACAACTGAAATTAATTAGTTTTGCAGTAAGATCCATTGAGTGGGTCCTGAAGAACTCTCTTTTAATCGAATCAAGATTTCTTAACTTTGAGAATGAATCAGGTTGAAAGTGTAATACATGAGTGATGTGGTTGTGTTTGGTGTTGCCTCAGGAAGCACTTCCACAGGAGCTTTTAGGTGAGAAGCACTTTTTCATATATTTGGCATTTGGTGACCACATAATGCAGCATTGCTTTTTGCAGTCATGTAATAGTGTAATAAAAAATGGCTTTGATGAGGTCTGCATCTTCCTAACCTTGAACAATAATGCTGGATTTGGGTTCAATATTTGGGCTCAAAACCAAGAAGTTATTTACTTATTTTGACCAATGTTTGGGGGTCATATTGACTCAAATCTAGTTTTTGGAGAGCTTCCAATCCATTTTAGTAAGCCTAACTGCAAGTTGACTAAAGATTAAGATCGAGGTCTTTCATCCAACATAGAGATCTAGATATTAGGTTAGTTGCCGATAATTATGTTGAGGTTATCGAATTTAGGTCTGCCCGACAAAAATGCCTTCAATTGAGATGAGGAAAGACTGAGAATTTAACCTTTTGTAGGATGGGCCATCACCAAGCATAGATGAAACATATTGTCATAAGCATAAGCTTGAACATGGTTTCCCTAGCTTCTCCTAAAAGCCACTTTGTATTTTGTCCTTTTTTAGAAAGGGATTCTTTAAAGCGATGCCAAACATGCTTATAGATTATATGTATTATTGGGCAGTTTGATATCGTTCTTCTGAAAATGTTAAGGTAAAAGAATTAGTAATAAAATTTTATTTGGACATGGAGAAAATATGCTTGTATAATAAACTATAATGGTGGAATTAAAAGCAGCTTTCTCCAACAAGGGGTGTTTTTGTTGTTCACATGTGCCATTGCCAATAGATCTCATAAATGCATGTTTTGTGTTTGTGTTGTGTGTTGGAATTTTCATGTCAGAGCATGCATGTATGTTTCAAAAATTTTTTTCTAAACAATACAGTGGAATAAAAGATTAAAATACCTTTTAATCTATATTATGCATGCGTAAAACATAATAAAACATGAAGTACTAAGATCTACTTCATATGCTAAAATTGAATATATGCTGAAATTGAATATGTGATCGAATCACATATCTGTTTCGCAAATCTTTTCTTCAAATTTGGATCTAGAAGAGAGTAGGTTTTTCTTTAGCCGCTCAAGTATCCGGCCTCTACATGTATCCACTCAGGATCAATCTGGAATAATCTTCTTTGGTATTGATTTTTCTTCTCTAAAAAAAATGAGCCTGCGAATCTGAATGAAGCCTGAATCGCGATCAACTCTTTGATTCTTTCCTTAATCTTCTTCTTCTCTTCTTCTCTTGCTTTTCTTTCCTTGATTATAAAGTAATCAGGGACTAGAAACCAGCAAACAAAGGGGACACCCAAACTCCTTTGGGCGTGGAAGATGGAGGATGCCCAAGGCTTGGGCGTTGGATCTTCAAGGGAGAAGAAAGAGAGGGGGCGTGGGATGCTCTATGGAGGTGTGGAGCTGCTGGTTCAATTGCCTAGAAGCCTTAGAGAAGATTCTTTTAAATAGACATAAGGTTTGAATCCTATTCAAAATCAAACAATCACTTAATACAACTCTTACTCGCATTAGGAATCTTTATTTCTTTAGTTATTTGACTTCCTTTAGGAGATCTTTTAGCCGTCAACTATTAGATCCTTTGCACCCTTAAATACCCACGCCATATGGCACCCATGGGACACCCCATGCTGGTCCCGGACGTCCTCTAATGGGTGGGCACGCTCAACTTGATCAAATCAAGTAGCGCTCAATCAAAACTATCAAGAAAATTAATTAAGAGCTTGAACTTTTAATTCATTTGATCCAAAAACCTAGGCACCCAAGAATTGGAGCTCAATGAATCTAATTCACTTAGGTTATTAGCAGGTAATTAAATTTAAATTAATCTTATCAAATAAAAAATTCAAACGTAAAGAAAAAATTAGGTCCAACCATGTGCCAGCAAGGTTATCCTAAATCTAATAGGATTTCTTTAAATCCAATTGAGACTTCATAAATCCAATTGCTTATTCCAGATCTAATCTCTTTGTTGTGTAACCTTATAGGTTTCATTCTATCTGGTAGTAAGATATACAATGATCTCTATCATAGTATCATTGAAACTCTTTTCCATGGATTGAAATAATTTCACTCTAACTCATCAAGGATTGTCGATCCTGAGCAATCCTAATTATCTCTCACAATCCATCAGTGACATTTAGCAGTATGTGGTGGCAACCAACTAGAACCGAAAAAAATCTCAAAGTGTAGTTCACGTGTGATTCAGTTCCTCTATGGTGAGTCTCGATTAAATGACAGGTCATGGATAAATTATCAAACCTCATCATCAATCATATGATAGATTCGATCAGCTTAAGTCCAATTGTGATCCTTATGAAAATTTTTTTTTATTAATCACATTGCGTGACCAGAGACTTTCGGACTTAGTCTCTCAAATCCCATAGGACTACTCTTCTCTATCAAGATCGATAGATTTCATCTTGATGCGCATCCTACTTCTACAGTAGACCAACTGTCGCCAACATCCACTACAAGAGCTCATTGAGATCATGTTTATCTGTCAGTCAAACTCCAACAGGTTCATTGCGAGCAGTCGTATCATCGCAGGTCAAAGGATCATTCACACAACTATAGCATCGAGACAAACATTGACGATCGAGTAGAAATCCAAGTGATCTCTCGTATGGTCACGCTTAGTACTAGTTGTTCTCTAACAACTATTTGCACTCGTCGCTCAGTGTTTTTACACTGTAGATCAGAGACTCATCTATCCTGAAGGAAGCGATCTGTGCGTTGGTCTATTCGGATCGATCACCGTCTTCATGATGATACTATGATCGAGAGTATTTAAGAATTATATATATGTCTCTAATTCTCAATACTTTGAGAATATATATCAAAGTGTTAATTCCATGGACGGTTCAAGGACACGTCAAACTTGAATGAAAAATAAACTTGCTCTTTTATTGATCAAATCAATGTATTAAGTACAAAATTGTATCCTAGCTTTATTATAATATGTCAGTCATACTGGCTTTTAGGACATACATTTAACAATCTTTCATTTGGACTAAAGTCAATTGGCCACTAATCTAAGTCCCACCTTCTCAAGGTGGACTTTCATTTTTAGCTGGCTTAATTGCTTTGTCAACGGATCTGTCACGTTGTCCGCGGAGTCTACTCTTCGCACCTCGACATATTTTTTTTCGAAGTAGTCGCGTATGATATGGTACGATCGTTCGATGTGCTTTGATTTTTGATGAGATCTCGGTTCTTTAGCAAGTGCTATGGCTTCATTATTGTTGCAGTAAAGTGGTATGGCATCTGATGTCATAACCTCAAGTTTCGCGATGAATTTTTTGAACCAGAAGCTTTTCTTTGCAGCATCCGAAGCAGCGACATATTCAGCCTTTGTGGTCGAATCCACTATGATGAGTTGTTTGGAACTTTTCCAGCTGACTGCGCCACCATTGCATACGAACATATATCCTGACGTAGAATTTTTATCATTAGGATCAGACATGAAGTCTGAATCAGTATATCCCTCAACTCGTAACTCAGAACCTCCTCCAAAGATCAAGAACAAATCCTTAGTTCTTCTTAAGTACTTAAGGATGTTTTTCACAGCTATCCAGTGCTTCTCGTCCGGATTCGACTGATATCTGTTCGTGACACTCACAGCAAGAGTAATATCAGGTCGAGTACACAGCATGGCATACATGACTGATATCTGCTCGTGACACTCACAGCAAGGGCAATATCAGGTCGAGTACACAGCATGACATACATGAGGCTCCCTATGATTAAGGTATAAGGAATTTTACTCATGCATTGAACTTCCTCAAATGTGGTCGGACACATCATCTTGAAAAGATGAATACCATGCTTAAGAGGTAAAAGTCCTCTTTTAGAGTTTTTCATGTTGAATCTTTTCAGTATTTTCTCTATGTATAGCTTTTGTGACAAGCCTAGCATTCTTTTAGATCTATCCTCATAAATCTTTATTCTAAGAATATAGGATACTTTTCTTAGATCTTCATGAAGAATTTCTTAGATAATCATCTTTTGACCGTAGTCAATATGAGAATATCATTCCCAACGAGAAGAATATCATCCACATACAATACGAGAAATGTTATTGCGCTTCTACTGATCTTTTTGTATACACAAGGTTCCTCTTCATTCTTGATGAAATCAAACGATTTGATCGCATCATCAAAAAACGAAGGTTTCAACTCTGAGAAGCTTGTTTTAATTCGTATATGGATCTTTGCAGCTTGCAGACTGTGATCATTATCACCAGATGTGAAATCCAAAGGCTACTCCATATAGATATTTTCTTCGAGATATCTATTCAAGAAAGCAGTTTTCATATCCATCTGTCAGATTTCATAATCATAATAAGCTGCAATAGCAAGCAGAATGCGGATGGACTTCAGTATGGCTACGGACAAGAAGGTTTCTTAATAGTCAATGCCCTCGCACTGGCTATAATCTTTTGCCACAGGTCTAGCTTTATAGGTCTCCACCTTACCATCGATACTTATTTTCTTTTTGTAGATTCACTTACACCTAATGGGTACTATTCTCTCGGATGGATCCACTAAGGTCCATACTTGGTTCGAATGCTCGAGTCAATTTCTGACTTCATTGCATCTAATCATTTTTCGAAATCGATGTCAGACATCGTCTCGTCAAAGATATTAGGATCATCGTTATGATCATTATCTTCCATAAAGAATATTTTCTTTATTTCCTCTATAAGCATATCCATGTACCTTTCAGAAGGTCGGAAGACCCTGAGGTGGTAAAGAAACATCAACTACTGGCTCATGAATAACGGATTCCTGAGGATCTATAGTTCTTTGCTCTTCAGAGATCTCTTCGAGCTCAACTAACCTCCCACTACCACCATTCTGGATAAACTGTTTTTCTAGGAATATGATATTCTGACTCACAATCACATTGTGATTTTGTGAAAAGTAGTAGTATCCCATTGATTCTTTTGGATAGCCTATAAAATGAGTTATTACAGATCTATCCTCTAATTTGTCAGCCATCTGTCTTTTGATATAGGCTGGACATCTCCAAGTCTTAAGATAACCTAAACTTGGCTTCTTACCATACCATATCTCATATGGTGTAGTAGGAACGGATTTTGATAGAATCCTATTCAACAGGTGAATTGCAGTTAATAAGGTATGTCCCCAAAAGTATAAGGGTAAATCAGTAAAGCTCATCATGAACCTGATCATATCTAATAGGGTCCTATTTCTTCTTTCGGATATCTCGTTGAGCTGAGGTATTCCTGCAGGAGTCCATTGAGAGATTATGCCGTTGTTCTTGAGATATTTCAGAAATTTTCGAATAAGGTATTCACCTCCTCGATCAGATCGAAGAACCTTAATGGATTTATCTGTTTATTTTTCTACTTCATTTTTGAATTCTTTGAACTTTTCAAAGGTTTTAGATTTATATTTCATCGGATACATATATCCATACCTAGACAGATCATCGGTAAAGAAGTGAAGTAGCTGTAACTACCCCTGGTCTGCACATAAAATAGTCCACACACATCGGTATGTACTAGGACAAGTAACTTAGTGGCCCTTTCCCCATGTCCTACAAAGGGTAACTTGGTCATTTTTTGTCGAAGGCAAGATTCGCAAGCTGGATGCAATTCTGGATGAAGAGAGTCAAGGATCCCATCTTTTTTCAATTTGTTTATCCTGTCCTCTCTAATATGGCTTAGTCTATGATGCCACAAATACTTCTGGTTAATTCATCTTTGGTTTTCTTTTGATCTACGGCATTCACTATTTGCTTGTTCAAATTCACATCGTATCAACATGCAAGTGATATAGACTATCAATTAAAAGACCACGTGCAATTAATTTATTTCGTAAATATATAGAACAAAAGTCTTTATTGAAATTAAATTAAAAACTATCCTGTGCTAGCACAGACATGAAAATCAAATTTCGACTAACTATAGGAACAAAATAATAGTCTTTTAAATCTAATCTAAATCCTGACGGTAATCGAAGAGGATAAGTGCCAACGACTTCTGCAGCAACTTTTGCTCCATTGCTGCTCCGAAGGATCATGTCACCTTCTCTCAACCTTCTACTTTCTATTAGACCCTGCATTGAGGTACATATATGAGCACTCAAACCAGAGTCCAATATCTAATTAGAAGTAGAAGAAACCGTAAGGTTAGATTCAATTACGAGTATTCCTTCTGAAAGTTTATCACCCTTCTTAGTCTTTAGACTCTCCAAGTAGAGTGGCCTTTAGCATCACAGTGGAAACATTTTTCCTTTGCTTCAGCCTTCTTAGGAATGTCCTTTGGCTGGCTCTCTTTCTTCTGCTTCTTAATGGATTTATTTTTTTTCTTCCAACTAGACTTTCTTTTGAAAAAAGTTCGCTCCACAATTTGAACAGTGCCCCTTGAACTCTTCAAGGTTTCTTCTATAGTGACCAACATGTTGACCAGTTCGGGTATAGTGCAATCATGCTTGTTCATATGAAAATTTACAATAAATTGACTATATGAACTCATAAGGGGTTGAAGGATCAAATCCATCTGTAATTTCTTTTGCATATCAAGCTCGAGTTTCTCAAGCTCCTCTATATCCTTGATCAATGTCATACAGTGCTCATGGACTGACTGCCCTTCATGCATCTTCAAATTGAAGTCTCTTAGACACTTCGAAGCGTGCTGTACAGCTCTGCTCACCATATAACTCTTGTAGGTGAGTGATCATAGCCCTAATAGTAGGCATATGCTCATGCTGGCTATGCAACTCATTTGACATGAATGCCAGCACATAGCACTTGACCCGACTATCTTCATCTGTTCATTTTTCATAAGCAGTTCTTTGCTCAATAGTAGGACGGTTTGGTAACATTAGGGGTTCTTGGTCGAGTATATGATCTAGTTTTTCAAAAGTCAGGACAATCCTGAAGTTTCTTAGCCAGTCTTTATAATGTATTCCAGTCAAACGATTGGATTTAAGGATACGGGATAGAGGGTTTGAGGTTGACATTGTTTAACTACAAGAGTAGAGATTCAAGTTAGACTTTTGTACTTTAAAATTATATTTGCTTCTAAAGACTTTAAGATGCAAACAACGATTTCTATTAATTTTTCGGATCTCTCCACTTTTCGAGTGGAAAACGGAAATCCTAACGCGATAAATAAATTTTTAATGGGTGCTGCGGTTCCACCGATGTCATGTACCTCACCTAACAGTTATTGGTAATATGCACATCGATGTGTGGACAACTCTTTGCCCAGATGCTTCTCTGAGCATATTGCAGCGACTTGGTTTCTAAGTCATGTGGGATCACTTAACAGCTATTGACCACACTCCTTAGTTAAACCCAACCCATTGTTCACAAGCAGCTGCAAGACCGTCATTGGGTCCCTCGTTTAACAGTTATTGGGCCTAACCCCATTCTTATCCTGGAGCAACTCTTTGCTAATAGAGTGGTTGCATGTTTCTGGTGCAATTGAACCGCTGTAACTAGCCGAGAATAATCAATACCGGTAGCACGCCCGCACATCTACAATGGTGGAAGACCTATGGACTTAATATTTATGGGAAGGTTTAGGTTTAGGTTTCATCTAATCAGTCATCATATGACTGATCTAATTGGTATGGGCTAAATTAAACTGCCAAGCAACCTTATTCAAGACTCAATTTTTCAAATTGGCCAAGTAAGTGGAGATCGGTGAGAGTCCCTCCATTGCTTTTCTTAGGTACCAATAAATTGGTCAGGTCAGCAAACGGAATCAATTAAATAATCACCTCTCAATTACTTATCTTAAACACTAATAGGTCAGTTGGTCCAAATAGATTAGCTCAAGCAAATCGAGCTCAAGCAATCGAGTCAAATTAGGTCCTTAGGTTAATCGATTCTACATATGAGATTCAATCGATTTGATCAACAACAATTGTATGATTATATGACTTAATTGATCTAATCATGATCAACACTTGGCTCGGTTTGATCAATTACTAAATCGAATTAAACCCATAACGTTCAAATCAAAAATCCTAGATGCAATTTAATTACATGACCTAATTTTTGATTTTTTCATAATCAAAATCCTCATGCACAAACGCAAATTTCAGATTTCAAAACTAAATTTTAGATCTAAAATCTTTGCATGAAAGATAAGCTTTAAATCATGAAACTAATTTTCAGGTTTAACATATAAGCATATATCTCATATATGTATATAAAATTCAGATCTAAACAAAATTCAGATCATAATATGATATCATATATCTCATATACAAATCATGAATTATATCAAAAATAATTTTCTGACCTAAATATACAATCATATATCTCATATATGAATCATGAATTATGTCAAATTAAATTTTAGATTTATGCATGCATCTACATATCACATAAATATGAACTAAAAATCGTTCTAGAACAAAATTCAGATCTATACATGCTTTTACATATCAAGTATATGTTCTAAAATTAAATCTAAAATAAATTTTAGATTCAAAACAATCATATATACATTTTATGTATCAAGAAAAAATCAGATTTTGAAACTTCTTTCAAAACATATATGTCAATTTCATGCATATGAAACCCGTGGCTCTGATACCACTATTGGAATTTCCATGTCGGGGCATGCATGTATATTTTAAAATTTTTTTTTCTAAACAACGCAGTAGAATAAAAGATTAAAATATCTTTTAATCTACATCATGCATGCATAAAACATAAAACACTAGGATCTATTTCATATGCTGAAATTGAACATATGCTAAAATTGAATATGTGATCGAATCACATATCTGTTTTGCAAATCTTTTTTTCAAATTTGGATCTAGAAGAGAGTAGGTTTTTTCTTAGCCGCGCAAGTGTCCGGCCTCTACGGGTATCCACTTAAGATCAGACTGGAACAATCCTCTCTGGTATTGATTTTTTTTTTCTAAGAAAAATCAGCCTGCGAATCTGAACAAAGCTTGGATCGCAATCAACTCTTTGATCCTTTCCTTGATCTTCTTCTTCTCTTTTTCTTTTGCTTTTCTTTTCTTGACTATGAAGCAATCAGGAATTAGAAACCAGCAAACAAAGGGGACACCCAAACTCCTTTGGGTGTGGAAGATGGAGGATGCCCAAGGCTTAGGCGTTGGATCTTCAAGAGAGAAGAGAGGGGAGAAGAAAGAGAGGGGGCGTGGGCTGCTCTATGGAGGCGTGGGACTGTTGGTTCAATTGCCTAGAAGCCTTAGGGAAAGCTTCTTTAAATAGGCATAAGGTTTGAATCCTATTCAAAATCAAGCAACCACTTAACACTTCTATTCGCATTAGGAATCCTTATTCTTTTAGTTATTTGACTCTCTTTAGGAGATCCTTTAGGCGCCAACTATTGGAGCTTTTGCACCCACAAATACACATGCCATATGGCACCCATGGGATGCCCCATGCTGGTCCTACATGCCCTCTGATGGGTGGGCACGTCCAACTTGATCAAATTTGGTGGCGTCCAATCAAAACTATCAAGAAAATTAATTAAGGGCTTGAACCCTTAATTCATTTGATCCAAAATCCTAGGCACCCAACAATTGAAGCCCAATAAATTTAATTCACTTAGGTTATTAGCAGGTAATTAAATTTGAATTAATCTTATCAAATAAGAAATTCAAACATAAAGAGAAAATTAGATCCAATTATATGCTAGCAAGGTTATCCTGAATGCAATAGGATTTCTCTAAACCCAATTGAGACTTCATAAGCTCAATTGCTTATTTTAGATCTAATCCCTTTGTTGTGTGATCTCATAGGTTCAATTTTATCTGATAGTGAGATATACAATGATCTCTATCATAGTATCATTGAAATTCTTTTCAATGGATCGAAACAATTTCACTCTAACTTATCAAGGATTGTCGAACCTGAGCAATTTTAGTGAGCCTCACAATTCACCAGTGACACTTAGCAGTATGTGGTAGCAACCCAGTAGAACCGAAAAAGAATCTCAAGATGTAGTTCATGTGTGATTTAGTCCCTCTATCATGAATCCTGACTAGATGGCAGGTCATGAATAAATCGTCAAATCTTATCATCAATCATATGATAGATTCGATCAGCTCAAGTCCAATTGTGATCTTTATGAAAACTATTTTTCATTACTCACACTGTTGTGGCCACAGATTTTCGGACTTAACCTCTCAAATCCTATAAGACTACTCATTTCTATCAAGGTCGATAGATTCCATCTTGATGCGCAGCCTACTTCTACAGTGGACCAACTATCGTCAATATCCACTACAACAGTTCATTGAGACCATGTTTATATGTTAGTCAAATTCCAGCAGTCTCATTGCGAGCAATCGTACCATCGCAGGTCAAAAGATCATTCACACAACTATAGCATCGAGACAATCACTGACGATCGAGTAGAAATTCAAGTGATCTCTCGTATGGTCACGTTCAGTACTAGTTGATCTCTAACAACTACTCGTACTCGTCGTTCAATGTCTACACTGTAGATCAGAGATTCATCTATCTCGAAGGAAGTGATCTGTGCGTCGGTCTATCCGGATCGATCACCGTCCTCATGATGATACTATGATCGGGAGCATTTAGAAATTCTATACATGTTTTTAATTCTCAACACTTTGAGAATATGTATCGAAGTGTTAATTCCATGGATGATTTAAGGATACATCAAATTTGAATGAAAAATAAACTTACTTTTTTATTAATCAAATCAATATATTAAGTACAAAATTGTGTCCTAGTTTTTTTATAATGTGTCAGCTGTATTGGCTTCTAGGACATACATTTAATATTTTGCACCCTGTATTTTGTTTCATACAACACATGCATTTGTTGCATTGAATTGCTTTTCTATCATTGCCCATCCTTAAGTGATACTGTAGTGGGTAAGTTCTTTTCCCTCCCTTTCTGGCAATGCAACTCGTGGGATGTAAGTTTGAGAAAAGATGATAAATGAAATATGAATACAAATAATTGAATATTGTTAAATACAATGAGTTTAAAAAAAATAATAACAAAGCATATAAAACAACGAAGTGGATTTTCAAGTGAAATATAAGGAAAAAACACAAGACATGTAATATTGTAGTTGATTAAAAATAAAAATGTTTAAAGTAGAGCATATTATAAAAACAAATTAAATAAAAACGTTAAAATTTGAAACCAAAAAGTGAAAGAAGTTGAAAAAATATAAAAGTATATTATAAAACAAAATGAAATAAAAAATAAAACCAAAAATTGCAAGTAGAAAACTAAAGAAAAGAATAAACAACAAATAAAGAGATAACAAACTCTTGGGGAGAATTTGGATTGAACTGATGATCTTCTTTTTAGTTAAGAATGGGAAGAAGGGGCAAAGGGGGTTGCACTAGCGGGGGCTTTTGTGCACGCTCATGCAAGATAGAGAGAGAGAGAGAGATGGGGGAATCCACCTGAAGTGGGTGGATTGGAGTCTTCAATGGCCAAATAGTTGAAATTTAGATTCTTAAATTAAAGGGAGAACAATTTTGCTGAATTTTTAGTAATGTATGAAATATTCCTATGACATTTCTAATATTCAAAACTATCTCTTTTTAAGATAGTATGGATAACTACATGCTTTTTGCACATCTTGTTTACTTTTTTCTAGTTGTAACTCATGTTGCTTAACCTCCTTGTCTATTATGCTATATTTCCTTTGGGCCTTGTTTTTTCTCGCTTAATATGAACTGTAGTGCTTTCTAAGTCTAGAAGATTCTAAACTGCCCCTTGAGTCCATAAGCTAAAATGATGACCTGTTAGGTTGGTTGCTAATTGCCAATTGACCTTTTAGATTCATGGGAGGTCTCTCTCTTGCCTTTTGCTGCCTTGGTTAGGAATTCAGCATTAATTCTTAGAGCCACTTCATGTTTGTTGCTAATAAAAATCTGCTCGCTCCTTCCATTTGGTCTCTTGACATTTTCCCTCACGCCCAGATAGGAAAGTTTTGGAGGATGAGTATAATGATCAGCTTATGTGGTTAGTTATCATTAAAACATATGTGCATTAGATGCATATTTTTCCTTGAATGCTTTTGTAGAGAGCAGCTTTGATGCTCATATTTGATCTTCATTGTTCAGTTAATTAAACATAGTATTCTTTATAGGGATCTCCCTTCCATAGACTAGAGGCTACGATGTCTTTGACTGGTTAGCACTGATGGTAAAATATTAGTTCCCATTAAGCTGCAATTAAATGACATTATAGAAATTTGATAGTAATTTAAAAGATTCTCGATTTTCTTATGCAGTCTAATAGGGTTCTCCCTCCTTCAACTGCCTCTTTAGCCAAGCCCATACTCAAGGCAGAGTTTATTATTGTATTTCTGAAATCTGGATATGCAAGTCCTTTGCGGTTTAGCTTTAGGGCTCTTTATATGCATGTATGCATGTATGAATGGGTCTTGTTCTCATGTTGTCTTCATTTTTTTTTTTCTTTGGGGTTACATTCACCATATCTATGGGTTAACCATGTTTGGATTGATATTTCCCACTTGTTGATGTTCTCCATGTCTGTGATCGTTGCCTTCATCATTTCCTTTTGAATAAAATGGTAATATTCGCTTCCTGGGCCTGAGTCAGGAGCAGATGCAGAAGATTTTGATTATGTAGGAAGCATATATGTATGTAATACCAATATTATAGAAAAACATAATCCAAACTGCTTGGTTTTCACTTTTGAATATCATGTGATGTACCACTTAAAGAAAATGACAGAAAAAAATGAATATTTTTTGTTTCGTTACTAAACTAAAAGTGTAGGATTAAGATTGTGGAACAGGTTCCTTAAGTAAAGGATCCTAACTATTACTCTTATTGCTTGGTTTTATAACCTGGCAGTTATGTAAGTCATGCAAGTGGTTTATTTTGAGTGTTTAAATGTACGGCAATCAACTACCTGGTGTGATTTGTTTAATCAGTTTAAGAAGTTCATGAGGTTCATCCTTGTTGAAAGTGCCTGTGTTCAAACTTTGTTGCTATGTTAGACCATTGTTGATCTAACAACATAAAATTGACTAGACCATGTGCTTTTCTCATGTGAATTTCTATTTCTACCCTAGTTTTCACCTGACTGTCTTGACTCCACACGTGATTATATTCTTGGAATTTGTTGTTCTGTAGCTGAAAGTAAATCTACCTTTTCTTTTGTTACCAGATAATGGGTGGTGAAACTCAATGATATTGTCAAGTAGGTAAATGCAAATTTGTTCTTTTCCTCGCAAATAAGGTTTAGGTCATTCCTTTGTTAAAAGCATAGACCCACCACCAGTGATTGGAAAGCGCTCCATCTGAATCAATTATTTTTGTATTTTATATAAATATAGCATTATTTAATTGTTTGATTATTGTTCAGTGTAGATGGCAGTTGAAACCTCAGTGCAACATCTCATAGGGTGAGATGTATACTTAGTTAATATATGTAAGTTTCTTACAAAATCTTTGTAGAACCTTTTATATTTGAATTGCTAGATGGTACCTGAAACATGAGACCCTCATAAACTCGTAGTTAACCATAGCCTTGATTGCATCAGTAAGCAATGGTTATCATAAATACCACAAATTTTAACCATATTTAAGAGCAGCCTAACATAACAAAGAAGTTTAAAAGTAGCAGATATGGAAATTATCATATGCTTGTTGCTGTTGTTTAAAGTCTCTGCTATACTGTGTAGCCTTGGGCTTTATGATCAGCTCTGTGGTCTGTTTATTTATTTGTTTTACCTTGCCCATTATCCCGTACATGTCATTATTGGAGGAAGGGTGACCTCTGCTACCATCTATTTAGTTCCCTCTTAATGTAGAGGAAGTAAGGTAATTTTTATTTGTTAGAAGCTTGATTGTGTTCCTTGTGTTGTCAATGCTATTTCTACCTTACCATGTTGTTGATCAAATTGAGTCCATTCATTGGATAGATTCACAGTTAGGCCTGCTTTTGGGCTGAGTTGACACGCAGTCAAGCATGACTCGACCTGACCTGGTTTCCTTCGGGCTCATTATAGTAGGACAGAGCTCACCCATTGGCTAATCAGCTGGGTGGGGTTTTGGGAGTGCACAGAAGTGAAAAATTGTAATAAGGTGGACACAAGCGAAAAGAACTAATGAAAGGTGTTGATGCAAAATTAGTTGAGCCTTTAACCTATAAATAATAGCCTTAGTACCCATCTTAGAAGCCCCACTTAGGCTATAGGATGAGTGATGAGGGCTTAGATATTTCAAAATTTTTGGGTTGAATGGATCTGGCCACACCAGATTGGATTGGATTGTCTAATAATTGACCAATTTTAGACCTGACCAGTACAGGGGTCGGGTATAACTTGGGCCCTGTCTTGTTGTTCCAACATGTTGTATTTTAGATGTCAATAGTGTTACCTGCACATCCTAAATATTCAGTTTTTTGACATGTTGTCGGCTTGGATACTTGGGGCACCCCTTGACACTCCCTCAACACCAGATACAGTCAAATCATGATGCTGTTATCATTACATCTGTACCTCCATACTTCTCTATGAAAGTTATAATGTCTAACATAACAATCAGCAGTCATTTTATTAAATTTTATGAACTTAAGGAGCACGAGCCTGGCTCATTGTTCATCATATAAGCACATCAATACATTATAATTATAAGATATAGATGTGTCTGCATGTCTAATTTTTAGAAGATTTGCATGTTGGATTTTTTTCTTTTTTCTTTTTTTTTTCTTTTTTTTTTTGTGGGGACACTTGGATGCTTGACTCCTATCACAAGTCAAAGTAATATTGGACCTTGGTCCAACACATGGATTTAAAAGACTACTGGGTTGGACCAGGCCTGATTGAGTTAGGACAGATTTTGCTTGGTGGTCCACCTGACAGTTTGCAGGCATACTCACATTGTATGTATACTGCTTTGTACTGCATTTGATATAGTGGGTTAGATGTGACTCCATGATCATGAACAGGACAAAGTAGATTATAATTATAGCACTTGATCTTAAAACATTCTTCATTTTTACAGTAAATAAAATATTTTTTATTAGAAAACATCATTTTAAGGAGGTGTGGGCTTGAGAGGTATTCCAGATTTAAATGGTATTGATATCTGTGGGATTCTTTTAATGGCATCAGATGGAATCTTGCTGTACCGGAACCAGATCTTAATAAATTAATTACCTCTTTGCACTCTTTTGGTGCTTTTAACTTGTCATACTCATAAAAGATATATTTCAGAATTGGTTGACTTCTTTTTAATCTCATAGGAAGTTTACCCTTAGTTCTTGTATTAGTTCTTATTTTTTAATGGAACATCTTCAACTGCCTCCTCCCCTCTTCTCTCTCCTTTCATCCCCCTCAGATGGAGTCCTAAGACGCACTATTGTTCCTTTCAGTTTCTTCATTTTGAGTTATGCCGCATATGATCTATTGCCCTTTATCTTTTTTTAAATGAAAATGGTAGGGCAACCTCAAAGTTCACATCGCACTCTTGATCATGATGATTTTATAATTTGTATGCGCTCTCATAAGTTGATGAGAATGTATTGTGGTATTCGACCATACAACAAACAAGATCTTTTTGGCTGATTCAGTTAACCTGTATGACGCAGCCATAATTGTCAAAATCTCATTATTGTTCATTGATGTTCTAATTATATTCCTGAAGATTACCTTTTATCTGACAACTACTGCAAGGGTACTAGGAGGCTTATCTGATTTAGTTTATTACATTATTGTCAGATATGTGTATACGTGTGTGTGTGTGTGTGTGTGTGTGTGGCATGTAAACATTGCAAGATGGACTGAAATTGATGGATAAGAAAAATAATTTCTAGATTGACTTATTGAGTGAATGCTAGATACTTGTCTTTTAAGTTTGAGTGCAAAGATGAAGTTGAACATTTTATTTTCAAAATCATGTTTTCACGAAGTGGAATGTGTCAATTACTGTAGTTAGCCTTTGCCTTGACATTTGACAGTAGGTATAATAATATATTATGACTCAAACTCTGTATTTAGTTATATCAAATTAGTTATTGTTAGCTTTTTTCCATCTCAATTATATCAAAGTGCAGATGTTGACCATTTTAATCATATTCTTCAATGTATCCCTGATGCCTCTTATCTGGTATATGTGCAGAGAGTAGCTTATGACAGTTCCAGTGCCCCGAAGGATTGTCGGGCCTCTGCATGGTTTGAATCACCTGATGATGACCCATCCAGCCATGCCAAGATGTACATCTTGAGTGAGTTCTCTTATGACCTTGACAGGAGCAGTGCACAGACCTTCAATGTAGAGACAGCCGACTTGGGTGTGGTCAACATGGTGCGGCTGGACTTCACCTCCAATCATGGGAATTCAGCTCTAACATGCATCTATCGCTTTAGGGTGCATGGCTATGAGCCGAACTCCCCAGCAGCTATGGGTTTGCAGGCCTGACAGAGAGTTGTGGTGCTATTGTTTGTTATGCACTGAACCGCAGCTGCTGTACCCTCATCAATTCCTGGTTGTATTGCTCATCCTTACGTCCCCTCTCCCATTTTTCCAACGGGAGACTTTAAATCTTTTGATTATTTGTTGCGCTTATCATTTCTGTTCTGCTTAGCAGAAAGGTATTGAATGGTGCCATTTATGCTCAGCATATGTGACTATGGAATTAAGCACCAACATTTAAACAATCATCAATTGCTTGATACCTTTTGTAATCATATGTCCCCGGAATTAAAGAATATGATGAATTGGTCATTGAGAGGGTGGGAACGACCGGGGATGGCTCTTTATTAACATTGTCCAGTAGGAATTTGCAGGCTGCAGGTTGGCATACCACTAAGCTAATTCCGGTTGGGATGTTGGAATACTGCATCTTTTTGTGCCGGTGGTCTTACGTAGCAACACACTTAAAAACCAGTAGAATGATTTCTTTTATGTAATGAAATGTAAACTTCTGCTGTCAGAAGTGTTGAGTAGCCGTACGGTGGATGAGCATCACAACCGGACGTCAATTTTTTTTTGCCTTGGTGTGGCAGGATTTGCCAATGATATAATGAGTAAAGACACATCTAGAAGCGTTAAGATAGACTTCGTCTCTAAGATCTTGTGGGCGGTTGCTGGAGGTCTAAAGACAATCCAAGGAGTGATGTGCCACGTGCCAAGCCACCTAATCTGCAGGTTTATTTCCCTCTGAACATTTGAGATGCTTCAATGCAGGTCTATCTTCCGGATATACGCCAAGCGTCAAAAGAGCGGTTAGTCTTTTAGGATATGCACCAAACATCAAAAAGAGTGGCAGGTGAACATCTGAGTAGGGTTGGGGCAGTTCGTTTATTGATCCACCGGAGAATCACCATCCATATTAGGGTTTGCATGGAACTACGTTGTCGCATATGCTAACCCCTCTCAAGCTGCAGTAAGTTGGTCATCGAGGGTGTTGTGGTAGAAATTCATCTTGAATCGGATTGATTAGAGTTGGTTGGTGACCGCAGGTCAGCAATGGCAGGATGATAGCGGCAGGATCTATAAGATAAGTTTCGATAGGAGTTGATTGCGATGAAAATCTTCCAACGCTCAAGTCTGATCTCTGAAACAGATGAGAATGAGTGAGCATTTTAGGAAAGAAAATTTTTCATGCATTCGAGATCTCCTGTGAGCTTTTATTTATGGACAAAGGCTCAAGAGCCATGAGAAGGAAGAAGAATCAAGTGGTTAGTCTGAACTTATTGGCGAGATATGCCCATTGTCTTTTGCTTTATCTAGAGAGAGATATTTCTTACCTCCTGTCTTATCGAGAATGCCGCTTGGAAAGGAGAATAGATGATTAGTTCTGTTTTGTTGGACGAGATATGGTTGTTATCTGCTCTTCTATCTATCAAGATATGTTTGTTATCTTCTTTCTTATCCGCTCGTCATCAGCTATTTTCGATGGTCACGAGATTTGAAGATCTGTGTGGGGGTTGAGGTCAATCTTTCTCGTTATGTCGGATAAGATTGGCTCAAGTGCCTTGGATCGGTTAGCATCAAAGTCGGATCGGGCTTAGCTTTTTTGTATGTCGGCTTTATTTGAGGAAAGAATTTCTATCCATAATATATGCCTCCTATTCTCGAGTTCGAATTAGAATTAGGTCGAACGAAGGGAGAACATTAGTTTTTAATTGCTGATGCCAATCCTTTAGGCTGTTTCTTAAAGATAGGTTATCCTTTGGCTCATCCTCGAGATAGCTCTGAAATAGATTGTTGCTCCAAGAATTGATTTTAATGATCACAAACCATTTGAGAAGACTACTAATGAGTTTTCTATGTTTGAAGATTATTTTTATGATGTTTCAGGTAGTCCAAGAGATTGGGTTTGAAAAGATTCATCAAATATGCCAAAAGTTGAAGTTTCAGCAAGTTGGTAAAGTTTTGAAGGCTTTTGAGAGTGTCCAAACTGATTTGAATTCATTTGAGAGCGTTTGGATGAGTTCTGATAAGTTTCGAACCTTAAATGTATGAAAAACTGAATTAGAACATGATGGGATGACCCACCTGGGTCATCCCCTTCTGTTGGCAGCCGGCACACAGTATTTTGGGTCATGGCATGCTGTGGGACGACCCACTTAAGATGCCTCATATAAATGGGATGCCCCCTTAAGATCCTAAGACCAAAACAAAAAGCAGGACTTTCTGTTTGGCCATTTAGGACGCCCCAATGCCAGTGGGATGCCCCATTCTGGGTGAGTTGTATAATAGTTAGTTTTCAGTCTATTTTTGATGTATTTAATGTACATTAAACACACTCCAATAGCTTTAAACCAATTCTAAGACATTCTCAAGGATAAATGGCAACTATAAATGCTCTATTCAAGTAGAAAATCACAAGATTTTTGCAAGCTCAAAGATAAAATCCGAGAAAAGCCATTTTCAACCCTAAGAAAGAGATTGAAGTATTTAAGCACCTCACCAACCACTCTCTCCAGCAGCAATCAAGTGTGGAATTCATTGAGAGTGTACAGCAAGGCCTTCCACCCCTTAAGTATTGTATTTCTATTGCTTTTATTATGTGTATTTAAGGGGTTTCTGTGCTAAAATTTATATACTCTATTTTTCTCAAACAGTTTTTGGGTGTTTGAGTTTTGGAGGATTTCAAAACTCGTTTGGATTGATCTGAACCCTAAATCGGAGTGTTGAGGGTTGGCTTGTATCCAAAAAATAAATGTTCTTGCTTGGAAGGCAAGGATCGGAGATGTCTGACATGGTGTAGTTCATTGTTATCCATTTAGTGGATTGAATTTCCAAGTAGGAACTTGAGGAGTGGATGTAGGTGTAAGATTGATACCGAACCACTATAAATCCTTTGTGTTTGTTGTGCTTGCCTCTCTTATCTTGTTCTTTGTGCTTATTACTTACTTCTTATTTGTGTTTGATTTTATTTTTATTGCAAGTTGATACACTTCGCTCTTCACCTTAGTACATTGCTTAAGTAGTTCAATTTTTTTTTAATTTCAAAAAGATCCAATTCATTCCCTCTCTTGGGCTCCATATCTGGGCAACAAGTGGTATCAGAGCCCGGTGTTCTAGTTCTTGCTTGATTTAACCATCAAGAGCTAAAGATCCATGGCAGCCCAATTTGGCACATTCCTATCCGAGGGGCAATCCACAAACTGACCTTCACTTTTCAATGGATCAAACTACACCTATTGGAAAGCTCGGATAAAAATTTTCATTCAAGCACTTGACTATGACATGTGAGGTGTCATAATAAATGGACCACACACACCCACCAAATTGATTGATGGCATGTCTATCCCTAAGCAAGAAGGTGAATGGGATGATTTTGATAAGAAAATGGCTCAGCTCAATGCTAAAGCCATGAATATTTTATATTGTGCTTTGGATGCTAATGAATTTAATCGCATTTCCACATGCATGTCTGCTAAAGAAATTTAGGATAGGCTAGAAGTCACACACGAAGGCACAAACTAAGTAAAAAAATCTAAAATCAATATGCTTGTACACAACTATGAACTGTTTAAAATAGAACCTGAAGAATCAATAACTCAAATGTTCACTCAGTTCACTAACATCATAAATGGCTTAAAAAGTCTTGGCAAATGTTACTCTAATAGTGATCTTATGAGAAAAATGCTCAGGTCATTACCAAGATCATGGAAAGCGAAAGTCACTGCAATCCAAGAGGCTAAAGACTTGAATGTTCTACCATTAGACGAACTGCTTGGATCCCTCATGACTCATGAACTGACCATGAAGCAGTACATTGAGGAGACAACCAAAAGAAAGAGGACTATAGCCCTTAAGTCAACAGCTCAAGAAGAGGATAACTTAGAAAAATCAAACAATAGTAAAGAAGATGAGAACTTGGCCCTGATCACTAGAAAATTCTGACGGTTCATGAGAAGAAAAAGATAAGAAACCAAGAGAAGGCCACCAGCTAAAAGGAAGCCAAGTAAAGAGAAGGAAAAAGAGCAGCCCATAATTTGCTATGAGTGCAAGAAGTCTGGCCACTTCAAATCAGAATGCCCTCAGCTCAAGAAAGGCCAAAAGAAGTTCAAAAAGAAAAAGGTCATGATGGCTACATGGAGTGACAGTGACGACTCCACCACTGATGAAGTAACCCAGGAAGAAGCCAATCTGTGCCTTATGGCACACAAAAATAAGGTATCATCTGAAACTCAACCTGAATTTACTTATAATCAATTATTAGAAGCCTTTCATGAACTCTTAAATGACCTAAAAGAATTAAGAATTAAAAATAAAAATCAAAAATCAAAAAACCATGAATTAAGCAAGGAAAAAGAAGAAATTGATAAAAAAAATGAAGAATTAGATCTAAAAAATCAATCACTAATAAAAGAAAAAGATGAACTCTCTAGTCAAAATAAAACTCTTATAAAAGAAAATCAAAAACTAAAGGAAGAGATATCAAAGTTAAAATCTATAGTTGATAAATTTACTTTAAGTTCAAACAAATTTCAGATGATTATTAACAGTCAAAAGACTGTATATGATAAAGCAGGACTTGGCTACAACACTCTAAAAAAATAAAAATCCTTCAAAAATATTTTTGTCAATGAATCTACAAAAAATCTGCCAAATTTTACTTATTTTAGATGTGATATGGTAGGGCATAAAGCATATACATGTTCATCAAACAAATTTAATGGTAGAAAAGTTAAGAAAATATGGGTTCCAAAAGGAACCATTATGATTAACCCCAAAGAACCCAAATTAGCTTGGGTACCTGAGGTTAAAATTTGATCTCATGTGTGCAAGTGTATTTTGCATCCCAAGCAATAAAAAGGAAGTGATATCTTGATAGTAGATGTTCAAGACACATGACAGGTGATGAATCACAATTCATCACACTGAAAGCTAAGAATGGAGGGATGGTCACCTTTGGAGACAATGATAAAGAAAAAATCATCGGTATCGGTAACATTGGTATCACTCTGTCCACTTGTATTGAAAATATTTTACTTGTAGATGGTCTTAAACATAACCTGTTAAGTATTAATCAATTGTGTGATAAAGGTTATAAAGTAAATTTTGAATCATCCATATGCATTGTAACTAATCTCACTGATGCTAGCATTAGATTCATTGGATATAGACATGGCAATGTTTACATAATTGATTTGGATAATCTCTCTTTACAAAGCATGCAATGTCTTATGATCATGAATGCTAAAATTAATGAGACTAGTTGGCTTTGGCATCGTAAGCTTGTACATATTAGTATGCACACACTTTCTAAAATTATTAAAAAAGATTTAATTTTTGATTTGCCAAAAATTAGTTTTGATAAAGACAAAATATATGATGCATGTCAATTAAGTAAACAAACAAGAGTTTTCTTTAAATCTAAAAATATTGTTTCAACTTTTAAATCTCTAGAACTCTTGAATATAGATTTATTTGGTCCTACAAGGATAACTAGTCTAGAAGAAAAAAGATATGATTTTATAATTATTGATAATTTTTTATATTTTATTTGGATTTTATTTTTACAAGGATGAAGCATTTTCTACATTCTCTAACTTTTATCAAAAAGTTTTAAATAAAAAAGATTTATAAATTATTTCCATTCGAAGTGATCATGGAACTGAATTTGAAAATAAAGACTTTAAAAAATTTTGTGATGAAAAAGGTATAGATTATAATTTTTCAGCACCTAGAACACCACAACAAAATGGAGTAGTTGACAGAAAAAATAGAACACTAGAAGAAATGGCACGTACCATACTATGTGAAAGCAAACTCTCAAAGTACTTTTGAGCAAAAGTAATTAACACAGCATGTTACATTCTAAATCGTGCCTTAATAAGATCAATTTTAAAGAAAACACCTTATGAACTATGGAAAGGTAGAAGCCTAATGTAGGTTATTTTTATATTTTTGATTGTCGATGTTTTGTTTTGAATAATAGCAAAGATAGCTTAGGTAAATTTGATACTAAATCTGATGAAGCTATCTTTCTTGGCTACTCCACTTCTAGTAAAGCTTTTAGAGTATTTAATAAAAGATCATTAGTAGTGAAAAAGTCAATTCATATTATTTTTAATGAAACTAATGACCTTCCATTAAGAAAGAGAGAGGGTGCTGATGATGCAGGTATCATAGAAGATGGAATGAAGGAGTTCATTCTAAATGACTCGGATCAACAAAACAAGGATCAGATGGATGAAAACATCAATGATCAGAATATTTAAGAGCAATCTCAAGACACAGATAATCTTCTAAGGGAATGGAGGTATGTCCACAATCATCCTAAAGAATTAATAATTGATGATCCGGCACAAGGTGTAAGAACTAAATCTTCACTTAGAGATGTTTGCAATTATGTAGCTTTTGTTTCTCACTTAGAATCTAAAACAATAGATAAAGCTGAAAAAGATAATAGTTGGATAATTGCCTTGCAAGATGAATTAAATCAATTTGAAAGAAATAATGTATGGATACTAGTTGCAAGACCTAAAAATCACCAAATAATAGGAACCAAATGGGTATATAGAAACAAATTAGATGAAGATGGAAATGTTATAAGAAATAAAGTAAGATTAGTTGCTAAAGGATATAATCAACAAGAAGAAATTGATTTTGATAAAATATTTGCTTCTGTTGCTAGACTAGAAGCTATAAGAATGCTACTTATTTTTGCTTGCTTTATGAATTTTAATTGTTTCAAATGGATGTTAAGAGTACTTTTCTAAATGGTTATATTGCTGAAGAGGTTTATGTTGAATAACCCCCTGATTTTGAAAATTATAAAATTTTAGATCATGTATATAAATTAAATAAAGCATTATATGGATTAAAACAAGCTCCTAGAGCTTGATATGAAAGATTAAGTAAGTTTTTATTAGAAAATAATTTTTCAAGAAGAAAAATTGATATTACTCTTTTTATAAAAAAAAATAACAAAGAAATTCTAGTCATACAAATATATGTTGATGACATTATATTTGGATCTGCTAATAAAAATTTGTGCCAAAAATTTACCAAGCTTATGTAGGGAGAGTTCGAATGAACATGATGGAAGAACTCACATTCTTCTTCGGACTTTAGATCAAACAAATGAAGGAAGGGATCTCCATCACCCAAAGTAAGTACACAAGAGAGCTATTAAAGAAATTTAGAATGGAGAGCTCAAAAATTGTAAGTACCCCTACGACCCCTTCCTGTAAATTAGAAAAGGATGAGCATGGTAAAAATATTGATACAAAACTTTATAGAAGCATGATAGGATTTTTATTATATCTGACTGCAAGTAGACCTAATATAATGTTCAGTGTATGTATGTGTACTAGATATCAATCAAATCCTAAAGAATCACACTTAAATGCTGTTAAAAAAACTTTTAGATACTTAAAAGGGACACAAAATTTAGGTCTTTGGTTGTCAAAATAATCATCTATGAACTTAATAGGTTTTTCAAATGCTGACTTTGCTGGATGTAAACTTGATAGAAAAAGTACTAATAAAACTTGTCAATTTTTAGGAGTAAACTTAATCTCCTGATTTAACAAAAAGTAAAATTTAGTGGTCTTATCTACGACCGAGGCCGAATAAATTACAACTGAAAGTTGCTGTGCTCAAATTTTGTGGATTAAGCAACAGCTCATGGATTTTGGCATTGAACTTAAAAACATTTCCATAAAATATGATAACACTAGTGTCATCAATTTAACCAAAAATCCAATTCAACACTCTAGGTCAAAATATATTGAAATTAGATATTATTTTATAAGAGAACATGTTCAAACTAATGATATAATGCTTGAATATATAAATATCGAAAATCAATTAGCTTACATTTTCACTAAAGCCCTTAATGAAAATAAATTTTATGAAATCAGAAGATAATTGGACATCTTAGATCCTTCTATTTGAATTTCTATCACAATTTCACTCCCAAATTTTTTTTAAAAATTCTTAATTTCATTATCCTATTTTTTGGGAGCCATCTATCATTTTTTGAAGATTTTTCAAATCATTTAAAATTTTTTAATACTATTCAGATACCTTCTTGGATTTTTATCTGTTGAAATTTTTTGTCAAAAATTATATCAAAATTTACATAGACCCTCCATGACCTTCTCAACTCGATGTGACCATTTTTTGATTTTTTTTTCTTAATTTTTTCTTCTATTTAAATCATTTTTCCCATCGCCTGAAAGAGTCCTGAATGGGGTGTCCAATGGGACATCCCATTCATGCGGATAGGTCACTTATAAGTGAGCCCACCCGATCATTTTTCAATAGAACAGGGAGTTAGGACACCTCAAATTCCAAGCCTTCTCTCCCTCTTGTCCCAATCAAGAACCCACATCCTTGCTCTCCCAAAAACCTCAAAATTTCTCCAAACCAAAACTCATTCTTCTCAAATCCTTGGTTCTCACGGCTCATTTTTTGTTTTCCCTAAATATTCAAACCCTAGCCATCAAATCCGCGGGAAACCTCTTGAAAATTGACTTCTCCTCTTTGATTTCAGTTCAATCCAACCCTTCTCCACTCTCAAGATCTTTTTCCACCTTTCTCTTGCATCATGGCCCCCAAGATGAGGACGCCATAAAGGAGGAAGTCCGTGAGATCCCTGGAGGTAGAGGAAAGAAGGAAGAAGATTGCTCAAGAGCCACCTCATGCTTCACCTCCTGTGACACCAAGTAAGATCCCCTTGTCTGCTAGAAAAGTTGCATTGGGTAGGAATGTAGATTTCAAGTTCTTAAGGCAAGATGGATTTTCTAATGGGGAGAAGATGATTCGGTAAGGTTGAAATTCTTTTTGAGTTTATCCGAACTAGTTTACATAGATTTGGTGAAGGAATTTTATTCCAATCTGATTTTCTCTGAGGGAGTCTTAAAATCTTCTGTTAAGGGTGTTCAGATCATTTTAAATACTCCAAAACTAGGTAGATTGCTTCAAATATCCTGTGAAGGTAGTTGTTTGGATGAACTGCCTAAGAAAGAAGTTGAACTTAGGACCATACTTGGAAGGGATGATGTGGAAAGTTTTCTAAAAATTGAAGCTAAGGATCTGAGTGTGGAGATGAGACTGCTCCACCATATGGTTTTCAAAATTTTCTTCCCTAGAGGGGGAAGATATAATCTGATGACGGAGAGAGACATATATCTTATGCACCATGTTGTTTCAGAGTCTCCTCTGAACCTTCCATTTTTTATGTTTGATGCTATGAGGGATGCCTTGAGCAGGTCCAAGGCTCCCTTGCCCTATGGTATGGCACTCACAGTTATCTTTAGAAAGGATGGAGTCAGTTTTGATGGAGAGGCTGTTTGTAGGCTATCATACACTGACACCTACAACAACCACTCTCTTAGAAGGATGGGATTTGTGAGAGTGGATAGTCGGTGGACCAAGAGTCGTGCTGTAGAGGAGGATAGTGATGAGGATGAGGACCATGTTGAGGGAGAGGGTCCATCTTCTTCCATACCCAGACCAAGTCCAATTGTTCACTATATTTCAGAGCCTAAGATAGGACCCTCGATTAGAGTCCCCCCATCTAGTCATACCATGTCTACTTTCAGTTTGAGGGATGTTGATATGGGACAGCTAGCTGAGAGAGTGGCAAAAATTTTATCAGTTCAGCTACAGTGATTTCAGGATCAACTTCTTCAGTCTCATCAATTTCAGCTGTACCAAAAGCAGATTCTACAGCAGGTACAACAGTAGCAGCAGCAGCCACAGCAGCCAGCTTCTTCCACTGCCTTCTCTGCTCCATCATTGGATTCATCTATTGTCCCACACATTTCTTCATTGATGGAGCTGTTATCGGACTTGAGTATCAGATTGCAGAGTGTGGAGAGCTCCATTCTGAGATTCAGTGGCAGGATCTTTGATTTGGAGAGAGTGATCAGACAGGTAGTAGCTTCTCTCTCTACTGACGTGGGCACATCGACTTCTTCTGCACCATAGATGGATGATCTGGCTCAAGAGATAGAGAGACTTCACAGTCAGCTTCGTTCCTCTCTTGAGTTGCTTCAGACAGACATCAAAGACTCCAGAGACTTCCTATCTGCTGATCTTAATGGACTCCAAATTACTGTGAGGGGGATCTTGTCTCAGCTTGATGCCATCAGGACTCAGCTTTAGTCTAGGCCCTTTGCATCTAGTGAGCTAGCCTTTGTTCAGCCTATTGCTTTCTACCCTCCAGCATCTTCCTCTCGGTTTAGACCCTTCGATCGTGGATGAGGCTGATCATGAATTCAGCTATCTGGATCTTGTGCTCGATGCCCAGTCTCTCTGACTTTATTTTGTATTAGATTACTAAGTTATATTTTATAGATTGGATGTATGAGAGCTTTATGCTCTTTATGACTCTTGTAACCTCAATTTTGGTGTATATAAATAAGGTTGTTTTCTTTTTACTCATCTCTTTGGATGAATGTTTATTATCATATCCCTTTGGTTGTATGAATGTTTATTATGTCTCTTTGGATGAATGAATGCTTAGTATCATTTCTTGTTGGATGGATGAATGTGGTACCATGCTCTATTTTCTTGATACTTGACTTAACACCATGAACATCCTACTCTTCTAGTTTATTCTTTTTGATGATGTCAAAAAGGAAGAGAAATAATGGAACAAAAAATATATACATAATAATGATAAAGGGAGAGAAATAAAGGTAAATGGAGAAAATCATGCTTTTGAGGGAGAAATAATGATAAAGTGTGAAAATGGTGTAGTTCTTAAAATCTTTTGAAAATCTTTTGTTCTTTTTAAGCTTTTTAACAATTTTTACTCTGATACAGTATTCTATACTAAATAGTAAAAGCTCTAATAATGTTTCACCTATTTTTTTTAAAAAAAACAGCTTTGATATTGATTCACAATTTTTTTTAAACTTTGATACATCCATTTCTATATTCATTTTGATACTATTTGAAAAATTATTTTGATCAACCTATTTATCTTAAATGCTTTACTAATCTTACTTTTGCACAATACCAAATTGACTCGATACATTCATTTTTTTTTGATTCTTGCTCTAATTGTCTCACTCTTACTTTAACATCAAGACAAAAAAAAAAGAGATATACATTCTCATATCTATTGCTCTGATACTAGAATCAAAGAATTTTTTTTATATATACTCTTTATATAAGAAAGGTGGAGATTTATTGTCCAATAATCAAAATAATCTAATCCATACAAAAAAGAAGAGGATTTTGATTGAATAAAGATAATCTTTAGGAATTCTCTAATTCATTCATAAATTGGTTGAGCTAAATGAGTTAATTCATTAAAGTTTGTATATTATGACCTTCTATGATTGAACTCTTGGCATAGTTCTTTTAGTGCTTCACAAATCCAAATTACTTGAGCCTTAAAGATATTTTTTTTTTGAACACATAAATATTTTGTCATCATCAAAAAGGGAGAGATTGTTGCTTCAAGAATTAATTTTGATGATCATAAATCATTTGAGGGGACTACTAATAAGTTTTTTATATTTAAAAATTATTTTTATGATGTTTCAGATAGTCCAAGAGATTAGATTTGAAAAGATTCATCAAATATACTAAAAATTGATGTTTCAGCAAGTTGGTGAAGTTTTGAAGGCTTTTGAGAGTATCCAAACTGATTTGAATTTATTTGAGAGCATTTAGATGAGTTCTGATAAGTTTTGAACCTTAACTGCATAAAAAACTGAGTTAGAACATGATGGAATGACCCACCTGGGTCATCCCCTTCTGTTGGCAACCGGCATGCAGTATTTTGGGTCATGGCACGCTGTGGGATGACCCACTTGAGATGCCTCATATAAATGAGACACCCCATGGGATACCTCCTGAAATTTTGAGACCAAAACAGAGAGCAGAACTTTCTGTCTAGCCATTTGGGATGCCTCAATGCCAGTGGGATGCCTCATGGGATGCCCCATTTTAGGTGAGCTGCATAACGGCTAGTTTTCAGCCTATTTTTGATGCATTTAATGTGCATTAAACATACTCCAATGGCTCTAAACCAACTCTAAGATATTTTCAAGGGTAAATGGCAACTATAAATGTTCTATTCAAGTAGGAAATCACAAGATTTTTGCAAGCTCAAAGATAAAGTCCGAGAAAAGCCATTTTCAGTCCTAAGAAAGAGATTGAAGCAGTTAAGCACCTCACCAACCACTCTCCAGTAGCAATCAAGTATGAAATTTATTGAGAGTGTACAGCAAAGACTTCCACCCCTAAGTATTTTATTTCTATTGCTTTTATTGTGTGTATTTAAGGGGTTTGTATGCTGAAATTTTTATACTCTATTTTTCTCAAACAGTTTTTGGATGTTTGAGTTTTGAGAGATTTCAAAACTCATTTGGGTTGATCCAAACCCTAAATTGAAGTGTTGAGGGTTGGAGTGTATCCAAAAAATAAGTGTTCTTGCTTGGAAGGCATGGATCAGAGGTGTCCGACGTAGTGTAATCCATTGTTATCCATTTAATGGATTGAATTTTCAAGTAGAAACTTGGAGAGTGGATGTAGGTGCAAGGTTGGCATCGAACCACTATAAATCTTTTGTGTTTGTTGTGCTTGCCTCTCTTATCTTATTCTTTGTGTTCATTACTTGCTTACTTCTTATTTGTGTTTGATTTTATTTTTATTGCAAGTTGATACACTTCACTCTTCACCTTGGCACATTGCTTAAGTAGTTCATTTTTTTAAAAAATTTCAAAAAGATCCAGTTCACCCTCCCTCTTGGGCTCCATATCTAGGCAACATAGATGGGAAAGAGTAAGCACTTTGGGAGAGAAGTCTTTTTATATCTTGGGTATCCCCTATGAGCCTTTATTTATAGGTAGAGGCTGAAGAGTTATGAGAAGGAAAGAGAATCAGGTGGTTAGCCTTAACTTATTGGATGAGATACACCCATTATCTTTTGCTTTATCTAGAGAGATATATTTGTTATCTCCTGTCTTATCGGGAATGCCGGCTCAGAAAAGAGAATCGATGATTAGCCCTACTTTGTTTGGCAAGATATGCTTATTATCTTCTCCGTTATCTGATGAGATATATTTGTTATTTGCTTTCTTATTCACTCATCATTAGTTGTTTCCAATAGTCATGGGATCTGAAGATCTCTGTGGGGGCTGAAGGTCAATTTTTCTCGTTATGTCAGATATGATCAACTCAAGTGCCTTGGGTCGGCTAGCATTAAGGTCGGATTGGGCCCAACTTTCCTATGCATTGGCTTTATCTGAGAAAAGAATTTTCTACCCATAATAGGGGATATTTAATTAATCTCACATCTTTCATAGCCAAAACTTTACAAGCATGATTTCTGATAACAAAACCCGCTTTTGCATCAATGAAATTCCCTAACACAGTGCCATCAAAATTTCTCAAAGTTTCCATTAACCAAAGTCCTGCAAAAAGTATTCTATCGAAGTGAGGACTGATTTAAATAAAAGATTTTGATAAATTTCAAAGTTATCTAAACTATATGATAAAGATAAGAATAAGAAATTTATCTTATTAAGAGCTTGGTTGGATTGGCTCGTTAATTTATGATGCAGATGAAGAAGAAAAATTTGAAAGCATATGGTCACTATCCTAAGGCAAATTTCTGACTTTCGTACCAATGTTTATCAAAAATTCTATCCCAAGATACGATCGAAATATCTTCTTTTAGAGCACGATCATGGAGAGGACTGATAGTCCTTCTCTAATACTTAGCAACAAAATAAGAAAGAGAAAGCAACAGTAAAAGAGAATGAGAGTTCTCAGGATATCAGACTCTCAGAAAAAGAATAGAAAAGATCGTTAAATCTTTTTCAGATGATCCACAGGCTAGGACTCATGGTCTTTTATAGATCATGAGCAGATGCCTGTAGAAGGTCATTTGACTAGTGGATTCGAAGGAAAGTGACTAGTCAAAGAGAAATACGGCATCTGGAATAAACGGTCATTTGACTGTTTGATTGCAAAGAGAAGCAACCCATCAACAAAGAAATACATAAAAAATTAAAATATGATGAAATAAAATATGATAAAAAGAAGAAGATAGCCAGTTTGGGCCAGTACGTGCATGTGAAATATAAAATTCACATCCTCCCAAGACCCCCCAAGCAAATGTGGGTAAAGAAAAATAGTATATAAGCATCAAAAAGAAATTGTCCCTTTCCAATGTGGGACTAAACCCAAGACATGATTTTAGGAACCTTTGGAGGGAAGAAAATTTTGAGCTTTCCCTCCAAAACTCTAACAGTCCTCCTTAAAACTCAAAATTTTTTAAAATAAATAATATTGATTATTTAATATCAATATAAATAAAACTTTATTATTGAGTATTTATACTATGCAATGGATGAAGTGTTTTAACCTCACTTGGTATGGATAGTTTTCATCTGAAGGAATTAGAATGAATCAAATCTTGAACTATATTCCTTTTACCCTGACTTTAACTATCACACACATAGTATACAAAGATCTATCGTGGGGTTATGCATTATTGGCCGTGTATAAGTATCTTATAGTTCATAAGAGTACCAAAGGTTTGCCCATATCTTCTAGTTGTGACTGTATACGGAAGCTCTGATATAGATGAGCCCTCTAGGGATATATATAGAGTTACATCTCGAGGAGATAATCCCTTTAGAACTCATTCAGAGCTATGCTCTTCCTTAACATTTATATAGAAGCACTGATCACCATAGGGATAGGGTGGAGTAAAGACTACTATATATGTATATAAAAATATATGCTCCTTAGCCAACCAATCAGCTTGTTATTACCACATTGAATATCTTTCAAGGGGTCTTCTATTATAGAGATTGGGTTTCCACTACTGAAAGGCCTATTATAGGCTAAGTTCCATTACCCTCAATAACTCTAGGACCTTAATCTTATTTAGGCCTTTATCAGTTTTCATATAAGTTAAAGAAATAATATCAAGGGTTTTTTGTTTTCTTATAGACTTTTGTCTTACTTTTATATGTCTATTTGTCTTTGAATTTATAAGTTTCTATTTTCAAAAATCTATTATAGCTCTAGAGTCACAATGGATTAAAATAGAAAGAATAGGAGATGAAATTAAAGAAATTTCAAATAGAAGATCTTTAAGCCATTTGGCTTCAGAACAGATAGTATCAAGAGCTATGAGTTCAGATTTTATCATACTTCTAACTAGAATGGTTTGCTTGATAGATTTTTAAGAAACAGCAGACCACCAAAAAAAAAAATATAGTCCGAGATAGACTTAACATCAGATGAATCAGAAATCTAGTTGACATCACTGTACCCCTCCAATATAACTGGATAGCCAACAAATCTAAGATAATATGGAATAGTACCTCTAAGATACCTAAATACTCTTTCAAGAGCAATCTAATGAATCTTACTAAGATTACTAGTATATCAACTAAGTCTTGAAACAGCATGAGTAATATCTGGTCTAGTGCAATTGGAGAGATATATGAAAGATTCAATAATTTGAGAATATCTTTCTTGATTCATAGGTTTATCTAAAATTTTAAAGAGTTGGATAAAAGGATCAAAAGAAGTAGAAATAGAAGAATAATCAGAATAGCTAAATTTATCAATCAACAATTAGGTATAATGAGATTAAAATAGAGATATAGAATCAGAGGATCGATTAATCTTCATACCAAAGATTAGATTAGCTTCACCTAGATCTTTCATATCAAAGTGATAGGAAAAAAATTCTTGACATCTTTTATTAAATCAAGATCAGAAGATAGAATCAAGATATCATCAACATAGAGATAAAGAAAAATATATTAATCATCAAATCTTTTATGATAGAGATAGTTATCAAATTCATTGATTTGAAAGCCATAAAAAAGAATGATACTATCGAATTTCTTGTGCCATTATTTAGGTGCTTACTTTAATCTATATAAAGACTTGATAAGCTTACACACTTTATGCTCTTGATCAGGTACTATGAAGCCCCCAGGTTGAGTCATATAGATTTCTTTATCAAGATCTTTATGAAAAAAAGTGATCTTCACATCCATTTGATGCACAAAAGAGTATGGATGGAAGCAAGAGCAAGAAAGATATGGATAGTAGTAATACTAGCAACAGGTGCATAAGTATCAAAAAAATTAATACCAACTTTTTACCTAAATCTTTGGACGGCAAACCACGTCTTATACTTTTTCACTGATCCATCAATCCTAAGTTTCTTTCTAAAGATCTATTTATAACCTAAAGGTTTGGTTCTAAGAGGTAAATCAGTGAGCATCCAAGTATTGTTTCCAAAATGGATTCAATCTCACTATTGATTGCCTCCTTCCAAAATAGGACATCAGGAGATCTCATAGCTTCCGATATAAGATAGGAGTACCCTCAACTAAGAAGGTAAAGAAACCTTATCTTAGGTTTTTTTCAATCCTATCCCTTTTACTCCTTTTGGACTCAGAAGGAAGATCAAGTTGATTTGAAGCGGGATCATTAGGAAGTAGAGGATTAGAGATTGATGATGAACTAGATAAGGAACGATAGTTATAATCAGATGTGGATCTAGAGATTCGATTCTTGAAAGAAAATATATTTTCAAAGAAGACTGCATCTCTAGATTCAATAATGGTATTAACAAATATATCATTGAAATTAAAATGAATAACAAGAAAATAATAAATATTACTATCAAGAGAATAACCAACAAAGATAGAATCAATGTTTTAGGATCAATTTTATTCCTCTTAGATTCAGGAATAATAACCTTAGCCAAACACCTCCAAACTTGGAAGTAACTCAACTTTGGTGCATATCCTTTCCAATACTCATAGGGAGTTTTTTTTTATCCTTTGATGGAATTCTATTAAGAATGAAAGTAGAGGATAAAAGAGCTTCTCCTCATAAATTTTTGGAAATATCAGAACTTATGATCATGGCATTAATCATATCCAATAGAGTTCTGTTCTTTCATTCAACACCATTAGATTGAGGAGAGTAAGGAGCAGTAACTTCATGAATCATACTATGTTCTTCATAGAATATAACAAATTCATTTGAAGTGTACTCTCCTTCATGATCAGATCTTAGGATTTTGATTTTCTTTTCAATTTAATTTTCAGCCTTGACTTTGAAAATCTTAAACTTATTGAAGACTTCATCCTTGATCATCAAAAAATAGGAATAACAATATTTGAAAAAGTCATCTATGAAGGTTACAAAATAATGACTACCTCCATGGGTTGAATTTCTATAAGAGTCATAAATAACAGTATGAATTAGTTCAAGGAGTTGCGTATCTCGATGAGGGATAGATTTGAAAGGTTTTTTAGTTTGTTTGGATCGAGCATAGATCTTATATTTAGATTTATGATCAATCTTAAATTTTGGAATCAAATTAAGATTAAACATCTTTTGAATGGATTTGAAATTCATATGATCTAATCTATTATGCCAAACATCACAAGATTCAAAATTCAACACAATTGATTAAGAATAATTAAAAGAATTTCCATTGATTGAAGAAAAAATTACATTGAGTTTGAACAATCCTTCATATATAAATCCTTTACTAATAAATACATCACCTTTATAAATTACAATCTTATTAGGCTCTAACACAATCTTATATCCTAATTGCACTAATAAGGATCTACTGATGATGTTTCTTCTAATGTCAGGAACATGCTACACGTCTCGAAGGATAATATTCTTTCCAGAGATAAATCTTAGGTTGGGAATTATGTCAGAAAGCCAATCATCATCTGTTGACGGTTGTACTAATTGATGTAAACATATATGAATTAATTATTAATAAAATATTATTTGGCAATTTTCATCATAAGTTATGCATCTTCATTTATGAACTTCTGTATTGTGATGAAGTCTTTAGGACTATTTTATTCGATAAAGAAGGATTTATCATTTAGTTCTTAAACTTGTTCATGACCAAACGATACATTTATTATAAGGATGATAACTGTATCAAGTGTAAGTCATTGTGTGCTATATGAGTTAGTTATCCTCTTAACCAAGGAGCATGGAGACACTAATATGGCATGCTGGTGAAATGTAAAAGTATATTTCACTGAACATGACAAACTCTGAAACACTCTACTGTCAAAAGTTAGTCCGAAGGGATATGCGTATAAGTATTCCTCCAATTTCAGATCACCATGATGACTTATAAGCAATTTACTGTACTTTGATGTCGGACTATCTGAATTTCTAATTCAGGATCGAAAGATTTCTGGATTTAGTCAAATACTTGTGAAGTCAGTACGTGAGTCAAGATGGGATTGACCACTCTAAAGAAGAATACTTTGTATTTCAATTTAGTAAGATCTTGGCTAGGACAATCCTTATGAGGAGTCATAGGATTTATTAGGTTGAGACACATAATGAATGTATTGTTAAGAGTTGATAGTTTAAACTCTAAGTCATCCTGAGCATCAAAGATCAAAGGGATGAATTATACGGCAACTATATGTTAGTAGGTTCTGAGTGTTGCTTTACATACATTCGGTCTATTTGGATGTCAGATACTATTACTAGATGATCACTTCGATTGGTATAAAATATTTGAACCAGATCTAGGGTTTCAGGGTTAGATCTTGAAACTTTTTCAAGATCATACAGCGGAAGACTAAAATAAATCAAAATTATTTTTTAAAATTAGAGAATCCCTAGATCTAAGATCTTATTACATGATTATTACATAGTATTAAATCAAAAATTAAAATATATAAATATAGCATGAACTACATGTTGATCATATCAACATGTTTCTATACTACATCTAATGTATGTATTAAACAATAAATCAGATCTATTACCTTGTAAGTTAGATGTTCTAACCTCACTGATCCGGGCTTGAGGATGATGTTGTAAGCCGCACATGCGTCCGGCCTCTAGGAGTCATCCACACGAGCCCACGAATCTTGATCAGAAGTCCTGCTTCAGGAAATCAGCACAGTATGCTAGTACTGCGCTGATCCTTCTTTAATGGTTGATCAGGTGCCTCCTTCTTCTTGATTTGGACTCTTCCAAAGATAAAAAGTAGAAGGAGGAGTTTCAGATCTAAGATGCTCTCAGAAAACTCAAGATGGAGGGAGGAAAGATATGAAAAACAAACAACCCTAGAAAAAGATCCTCTTCTTCTTCTCGTTTCTCTCTCTAGACACCCTAACTTGTGTCTTTTATATCTCCACGACCCAAAGGTTTTTTTCTCTGATTTTTGGATGCCTCAAAGGTTTCTCAAATCTCTGTCTTCTTTAAAAATTTCATGAAGAAACTCATTTTATACAGAGAGATATGATAGAGTCCTTGTCTAGGTCAAATACCTAGTCAAGGCTTATCCAAACATGGCAAGTTAAGGGATGCCCAACTCTTGAGCACCTCCTCCATATTTTCGTGCATGGATTACCAGCAAAGGGTGCACAATGTATACCCTAAAAGCTATAAAAATTTTTAAAAAAATTTGGATAAATTCGGTGCAAAATTGAAAGAGTTTTGGATTTCTAAAACTCTATCTCATAAAATTCGAAATCCAAACTTATTCCTTTTTTGATTTGATCCAAACCACCTTCCATGTAAGAAAGAAGAGAGGAAACCTTTTGTGAACGTGGGAGAGACCTGGGAGAGAGCTTTTGTCACACAAAATAAGTGGAGATTGATGTTGAATAAGAGAGAGGGCGTGGGGAAGGCTTATGTGGCGCAAGGTGGAATCCTAGTCTTACTAGGATTCTATCTCATGACTTGTTTTAATTTGGTTTTTCAAACCAAATCAAACCAAAATTAGATCAACCTAATTAAAATAGGTCTTAACTCAATTAAAAACTTAATTTAATCAGATTAAATTAGATTTAAATCTGATTTAATTTTTTAATCAAATTAGAAATTAGATTGACCCAAGTCCTAGTTGAACTAGAACTAGTTTTTCCTTGCACTTGACTTATCCAATAAACCAATTGGACTTGATCCAATCAAGCCCAAACCAAATCTAATTAAATTATATTTAATTAAACTTAATCTCAGCCTATTGGCTTAATCAAATTAGACCAATTAGCAATCGAATTGCTAATCGATCCTCCTGCAACACTTGCACTGGGTTAAATGTCAATCGTATTGATCATTTAACCCTAGAACGATTCTTAATCGTTGATCAACCATCCGATCGGATTATGAACTCTAATGTGTGTGACCTCATAGGTCCGAACCTAAGCTGGTAGCACAGAAATAAATTTCTGTACCAATCGAAGTGACCATCTAGCAATGGTACCCGACGACCGGATAGGTCGAATGTATAGAACAACATCCTTAGAACCCATGTGGATATAGTTTTCATATAATTCATCCCCTTGACCAAAATGATCATAGGACACCCTAGAGTTCAACTGTCAACTCTGATCAGGTTGTCCACATTGTATTTCAAAATATCAAATTCATCTAATGGATTACCCTGGCCAAGATTTTGCTAAATTGAAATACAGCGACTCATTCTTCTCCAACTCTTGGAGTGGTCAATCCCATCTCGATTACACTCTGACTTCGCAAGTACTTGACTATGCCCAGAAGCCATCCATCCCTGAATTAGAAATTCAGTTAGTCCAGTACCAAAGCACAGTGAGTTGCTTGCAAGTCATTGAGGCGATCTCAAGTCTAAGGGACACTTATACCTATATCCCATCAGAGACATTCTTGACAGCAGAATACTCTGAAGTTGGTCACGTTCAATGATGATGTACCCTTACATCTCATCTATATGCCATACCAGTGTCTCCACACTCTTTGGTTAAGAGGACAACCAACCCATATGGCCTACAGCGACCTATGCTCGATAGAAGCTGTCGTCCTTATTAACAGCCTATCATTTGGTCATGAACAGTTTTAAGGACTAATCGATAAATCCTCTCTTTATCGAACTTAAATAGTCCTAAGGACTTCATCATAACAACGGAGTTTATTAGAAGATGAAAGCTTATGATGAAGATGCCAAATATATTTTATTTATTAACAAATCAATTACAATACTTGGTTGCTCAACCGTCAACAGCTTGACGATTGGCTTTTGGGACATATTTTTCAACAACTCCCACTTGTCCTACAGCCACTCGGCACAGTATCTAATACCTATCTTCAACTTGTGGTTGTCGAACTCCTTTATCGTGAGGGCTTTAGTGAAGGGATCGGCTAGGTTCTTCTTTCTATCGATCTTCTGAAGGTCGACGTCACCTCGATCCACGATCTCCCGAACCAGGTGGAAGCGGTGCAAGATGTGCTTCGTCCGCTGATGTGCTTTGGGTTCCTTCGCCTGAGCTATGGCACCAGTGCTGTCGCAGTAGAGCAGGACCGACCCATCGAGGGAGGGTGCTACTCCGAGCTCGTTGATGAATTTTCTCAGCCACACAGCTTCCTTCACGGCATCCGATGTTGCGATGTACTCCACTTCACAAACAGAGTCTGCCACAGTATGCTGCTTGAAACTCTTCCAGCAGATGGCTCCACCATTCAGAGTAAAGATATAATCCGACACGCTCCTACTGTCATCATGGTCAGATTGGAAGCTGGAGTCTGTGAACCCCACAAGTTTCAGATCTGACTCGCCATAAATTAACCATTGGTCCTTAGTATTTCTCAAATACTTAAGGATGGCTTTAACCACTTTCCAATGATTTTCTCTAGGATCAGATTGGTATCTACTCACTACTCCTAGTGAGTATGCCACATCTGGTCTTGTATATGTCATGGCGTACATGATAGATCCCACGACTGAAGCATATGGGACTCTACTCATACGCTCTCTCTCTTCAGGAGTTGTCGGACAATCCTTCTTAGAGAGAGAAATTTCATGGCCTATCGGTAGATAGCCCTTCTTGGAATTCTCCATGCTGAACCTCTTCAGCACAGTGTCTATGTACATGGACTGGGATAACCCAAGCATCCTTTTAGATCTATCCCTATAGATCTTCATCCCTAGGATGTAGGATGCTTCACCCAAGTCCTTCATGGAGAACTGTGATGACAACCAAGCTTTTATTCCCTGTAGTGTGGGGATGTCATTCTCGATTAAGAGAACGTCATCCACGTACAAGACAAGAAATACCACAACTGGACCATTTGCCCATTTATAGATGCAGGGCTCTTCTCTATTCTTAATGAAGCCATACGTTTTGATCACCTTATCAAAATGCATGTTCCAACTCCGAGAAGCTTGCTTCAGTCCATAAATAGATCTCTGAAGCTTGCACACCTTCGACTCATCTGTGGATGTAAACCCCTCAGGTTGTATCATATACACCTCTTCAGTCAGCTCTCCATTCAGGAAAGCTGTCTTTACATCCATCTGCCAGATCTCATAATCCAAATGGGCAGCTATTGCAAGCATTATCCGAATGGATTTGAGCATTGCTATAGGAGAAAACATCTCGTCATAGTCAATACCATAATGTTGACGATACCCCTTGGCGACCAGACGGGCTTTATAGGTCTCCACCTTTCCGTCTGCGCCCCTCTTCCTTTTGAAGACCCATTTACACCCAATGGGTTTAACCCCTTCAGGTGGGTCAACCAATGTCCATACATCGTTGACCTTCATGGACTCCATTTCGGATTTTATGGCTTCAAGCCATTTCTCAGAATCAGGTCTCTGCATTGCATCCATATAGGTGATCGGATCCTCATTATTCTCATCAAGTTCGATGGGATCACCGTCTCGGATCAAGAAATCGTAGTATCTGTCCGGCTGACGCGGTACTCTACTGGATCGCCTTAATGGTGCAGGTACATTGGGCTCCGGATATGATCTAATCATATCAGACTCAGGTTCAGCTATTAGTATTGGTCCTTCTACCTGTCGTACTTCATCAAGTTCAACCTTAGAGGCAACGGTTCCTTCACCAAGGAACTCTTTTTCTAAAAAGATTGCCTTAAGGCTGACGAACACCTTTTGTTCATCAGCATGGTAGAAAAAATATCCTTTTATCTCTTTGGGGTACCCTATGAATGAGCATTTGTCAGACCTAGGTCCAAGTTTGTCTGTGACTAATCATTTGACATAGGTCGGGCACCCCCAAACTCTAAGGTGTGAAAGTGCTGGCTAACGTCCCATCTATATCTCATATGGAGTCTTAATTACAGACTTACTTGGAACCCTATTTAATAAATAACAGGCCGATTCGAGTACATATCCCCAAAAGGATATCGGCAAGCTAGCAAAACCCATCATGGATCGGACCATGTCTAACAGAGTCCGATTCCTCCTTTCAGACGCACCATTATGCTGTGGTGTTTCTGGAGGAGTCCATTGGGAGAGAATTTCATTCTCTCCTAGATATGTGAGAAACTCACTGGAAAGGTATTCTCCTCCTCGATCAGATTGAAGAGTTTTAATACTCTTTTCAGTTTGTTTTTCTACTTTACTTCGGAATCGTTTGAACATTTCAAATGAATCCAACTTATGTTTCATCAGATAGACATATCCATATCGGGATAGGTCATCTGTGAAAGTTATGAAATAGAAATATCCACCTCTAGCACTGGTGCTCATGGGCCCGCATACATCAATATGTACTAGGCCCAAGAGCTCAGTAGCTCTCTCACCTTTTCCAGTAAAAGATGACTTGATCATTTTACCAAGAAGACAGGACTCACAGGTTGGAAGTGATTCACAATCACTGACTTCGAGGATTCCCTCTTGAGTCAACCTATTTATTCTGTTCTTGTTTATATGACCTAGCCTATAGTGCCATAAGTAGATATCTGACACACTATCTAATCTAGGGTGCTTGCCAGTAGAATAGACTCTTATCAGGCTTGATCTTTTTGGTCTGGCTCTGCACAGATATCCCAGCCTGAACTTGCACCTTCTTGACTTTCTTCTTCTTGTTCTTCTTTCCTTTCTTAAAAGGTCGAGAACCAAAAGACGAACCTCCCACTAAGTTCACCGACTCCTTGAGGAGTTGGTGATCCTTCTCAAAGTTCTGAAGCAACCCTAGTAACCCATGGTAGTTTACTTCAGGCTTTGTCATTCTATAATGAGTGAGGAATGGGAGATAAGACTTGGGCAGCGAGTTCAGTATTGCATCTTTCCCAAGCTGCTCATGCAAGGGAAAGCCGAGCTTGCTCAATCATTCCATCAGCTCGATCATGTACAATACATGATCAGTGACAGAGGCACCATCCTGTATTTTGACGTTGAAGATGGCACAACTAGTCCTGTGCCTCTCCACATCATCGGGTGTGCCAAAGGCATCATCCAACACTTGAAGCATGTCCTTTGGCTGAGCTGTCTCGAATCTGCAACTGAGCTCGTCGCTCATGGCAGCCAGCATGATACAGTGCACCGTTGTCCGATCATTGAGCCACTTCTGGTAAGTGTCTCTAACTGTTCCACGTGCATTGACAGCTGGCTTCTCAGGTGCAGGATCCATTATCACATATAGGATCCGTTCATGCTCCAGGACTATCTTCAACTTTCGGTACCAGCTATCGAAGTTGGATCCCACCAAGTTATCATTGTCCAACAATGATCTTAGCGATAGGGAAGTGGCCATATCTGCACAAAAGAAAATCATAACCTAATTAGTAATTGATTCATTAAACCTAAGGATTTGGACTTTAATCAAAAGGTTTCTCCCACTATTTTATTCGAATTGGTAGCCTCTACCTCCAATTCGAGGAATTACCCCAATTCCTTAGTGGGTACTAGAATCCACTTAGACTGCACACAAGCCCAACTTTTGTTGGCCAACCTATGTACATCTAAGGGTAGGTTCATAACCAATTGTTTCTCTAAATAATTTCTAGTAATTTTAATTTTGCCCCAGAAATCTAATCAGTAGGCTTTGGCCTCCACTGTAAGGATCCAGTTAGGTCCAACCATTAACATGATCATACTTGGTGTATCTAACCAACGAATGATTAAGCCCAACTTTGGTTGGCTCACCTAACCACCATTAGAGAGACACTTCCAAGTCGTCATATGATGAGTGATAATTCCATTAGTCAACAAGCACCAGGCCTTTGGGTCTGCAATGATTATTGAGTTAATGGACTCATTATCAAATACCTTAATGGGAGGCTATGACTCAGTTATCTCCATAACTTTATCATTTTAAGGACCTAATAATTTTAGAGGATTTAAATAATATAGAGGATGAGGTCAGATGAACCAGCTTATCATGATCCTCCCACTGGCTTCACCAAGTCAGCTTAAGGGAGACCATTAAAAGGGCTGGTCTAGGAGCACCTGAATCAGTCACACTGATTTATCTAGCTGACATGGGTCAGCTCGAATAGTCAAGTGATCCGATCAAAACATAATTTCACCAAGAGCCCAGGTAAGTTTGATTAGTGGGAGGGTCTGCCAAAGCTTGCCTTAGACACCATCAGAAATGGCCAGGTAAGCGGGCTCCCAATTAAAAACCACCGGTCTGATTTACCTTAGACACCAACTGGTTTAATTAGTTTCAATTAGATCAACCTAACAGTTCGTGCTAGACCGCTTAACCAAGAATCAAGTCCATTTGGTTCTCGTTAAAGATATGGACTTGACCAACTACAACTATTGTAATTGATCTAGAGAATCCTTGACCTAATCTAAGACAACAATTGATTAGATTTAGTCAATTCTCTAATTAAATCCATCTTCAATCTAACCATAGATCTAACCCAATTAATGGACCTAATTCTCACTAACCCATTAACCCAATGTGTTATGGTTTGTGTCTTAGGTTCTTCAATTCACAATTCTAGAACCTAATCAAATAACTTCTTAATTCTTAATTAAGTTTTGTGCTGAGGGTTGGGTTCGACTTTTCAAAAAATAATTTTTATATTGATAAAATAATTTTATAATATGATTCTACCAACCATATTGCATGTTTGTTTCATAATCAAGATACAAGTGAAATAAACATGAAACTACTTTAGATCTAATCTAAACAGATTCATGTAATTGAAACAATTTCAACTTTAAACAATTTATTTGCACAAAAATTATTAACAAAGAGATTTTATTTCAGATTTAAACATCTTTTAAATTCAATAAATCATAAATTTAATCTAGATCATATCTAACAAATTTATGATTAAAGATAGATCTACACAAACTAGGACAACCTTTGCACTGTAAGGGGTAAACCTTACAGTAGGACAACCTTGCAGTTCGTGATTGATCTAAAATTTTAATTTTAGATTTAATAATCAGATTATAAATTAGATCTAATCTAAGAAATAATCTAAGCATATATAAATAATCATGTAATAAAGAACCTAGGCTCTGATACCAATTGTTTGAACCAGATCTAGGGTTTCAGGGTTAGATCTTGAAACTTTTTCAAGATCATACAGCGGAAGACTAAAATAAATCAAAATTATTTTTTAAAATCAGAGAATCCCTAGATCTAAGATCTTATTACATGATTATTACATAACATTAAATCAAAAATTAAAATATATAAATATAGCATGAACTACATGTTGATCATATCAACATGTTTCTATACTACATCTAATGTATGTATTAAATAATAGATCAAATCTATTACCTTGTAAGTTAGACGTTCTAACCTCGCTGATCCGGGCTTGAGGATGATGTTGTAAGCCGCACATGCATCCAGCCTCTAGGAGTCATCCACACGAGCCCACGAATCTCGATCAGAAGTCCTGCTTCAGGAAATCAGCACAGTATGCTAGTACTGCGCTGATCCTTCTTTGATGGTTGATCGGTGCCTCCTTCTTCTTGATTTGGACTCTTCCAAAGATGAAAAGTAGAAGGAGGAGTTTCAGATCTGAGACGCTCTCAGGAAACTCAAGATGGAGGGAGGAAAGATATGAAAAACAAACAACCCTAGAAGAAGACCCTCTTCTTCTTCTCATTTCTCTCTCTAGACACCCTAACTTGTATCTTTTATGTCTCCACGACCCAAAGGTCTTTCTCTTTGATTTTTGGATGGCTCAAAGGTCTCTCAAATCTCTATCTTTTTTAAAAATTTTATGAAGAAACTCATTTTATACAGAGAGATATGATAGAGTCCTTGTCTAGATCAAATACCTAGTCAAGGCTTATCCAAACATGGCAAGTTAAGGGGTGCCCAACTCTTGAGCACCTCCTCCATATTTTCATACATGGATCATCAGAAAAGGATGCACAATGTATACCCTAAAAGCCATGAAAATTTCAAAAAAATTTTGGATAAATTTGGTGCAAAATTGAAAGAGTTTTGGATTTCTAAAACTCTATCTCATAGAATTCGAAATCCAAACTTATTCCTTTTTGATTTGATCCAAACCACCTTCCATGTAAGAAATAAGAGAGGAAACCTTTTGTGAACGTGGGAGAGACCTGGGAGAGGGCTTTTGTCACACAAAATAAGTGGAGATTGGTGTTGAATAAGAGAGAGGGCGTGGGGAAGGCTTATGTGGCACAAGGTGGAATCCTAGTCTTACTAGGATTCTATCTCATGACTTGTTTTAATTTGGTTTCTCAAACCAAATCAAACCAAAATTAGATCAACCTAATTAAAATAGATCTTAACCTAATTAAAAATCTAATTTAATCAGATTAAATTAGATTTAAATCTGATTTAATTTTTTAATCAAATTAGAAATTAGATTGACCCAAGTCCTAGTTGAACTAGGACTAGTTTTTTCTTGCACTTGACTTATCCAATAAACCAATTGGACTTGATCCAATCAAGCCCAAACTAAATCTAATTAAATCATATTTAATTAGACTTAATCTCAGCCCATTGGCTTAATCAAATTAAGCCAATTAGCAATCGAATTGCTAATCGATCCTCCTGCAACACTTGCACTGGGTTAAATGTCAATCGTATTGATCATTTAACCCTAGAATGATTCTTAATCATTGATCAACCATCCGATCGGATCATGAACTCTAATGTGTGTAACCTCATAGGTCCGAACCTAAGTCGGTAGCACAGGAATAAATTTCTGTACCAATCGAAGTGACCATCTAGCAATGGTACCCGACGACCGGATAGGTCGAATGTATAGAACAACGTCCTTAGAACCCATGTAGATATAGTTTTCATATAATTCATCCCCTTGACCAAAATGATCATAGAACATCCTAGAGTTCAACTGTCAACTCTGATCAGGTTGTCCACATTGTATTTCAAAATATCAAATCCATCTAATGGATTACCCTGGCCAAAGTTTTGCTAAATTGAAATACAGCGACTCATTCTTCTCCAACTCTTGGAGTGGTCAATCCCATCTCGATCACACTCTGACTTCGCAAGTACTTGACTGTGCCCAGAAGCCTTCCATCTCTGAATTAGAAATTCAGTTAGTCCAGTACCAAAGCATAGTGAGTTGCTTGCAAGTCACTGAGGCGATCTCAAGTCTAAGGGACACTTATACTTATATCTCATCAGAGACATTCTCGACAGCAGAATGCTCTGGAGTTGGTCATGTTCAATGATGATGTACCCTTACATCTCACCTGTATGCCATACCAGTGTCTCCACACTCCTTGGTTAAGAGGACAACCAACTCATATGGCCTACAACGACCTATGCTCGATAGAAGCTGTCGTCCTTATTAACAGCCTATCATTTGGTCATGAACAGTTTTAAGGACTAATCGATAAATCCTCTCTTTATCAAACTTAAATAGTCTTAAAGACTTCATCATAACAACAGAGTTCATTAGAAGATGAAAGTTTATGATGAAGATGTCAAATATATTTTATTTATTAACAAATCAATTACAATACTTGGTTGCTCAACCGTCAACAGCTTGACAATTGGCTTTTGGGACATATTTTCCAACATAAATTTTATTCCTATGTTATCAATTTAAGTTCGAACCTATGGGTTACACACAATAGAGTTTCTCTCTGATCAATTGGTAGATCGACGATTGAGAATTGTTTGAGGGTAAAATCATTAATATGATTGATGATTAACCCTATGCAATAGTTGCAATAATATTATTCGCTAAGTGTTAGTAAAATTCAAAGAGATTAATTAAGAATTAGATTACTGATTAACTTAATTTAATTGAGTATTAAAGTTTGGATCAAGTCTAATTGAATTGGATTCAATTAGGTCAAGCCCGATTAGGTTATGAGATGACCTAATCACTAAGAAAAAATGAATCCTGATTTGATCAGGACTATGGCTCAGTTAATTCTCTGATTCGATCAGGTTTAATTAAGGCAATAGGAACCTAATTAGATTAGATTTATTATGGTCTATTTAGGTCTAATTAAATTCGATTTGGATGAAATCTAATTCAGGACTTAATTGACTAAACCCTAGAGTCCAATGTGATTGGATTTCCTCCCTTGTGCCACTCTCCTTTCTTCATGCCATGCTCTCTTCGCTAAATCTGATTTAGCATGAGTTGACACCATGCCAAATGCCCCATGTGGTCACCCATTAAGGATAGGATAGGGTTAGTTTTAGTTTGAATTCGATTTGAACTAAAAGTCCTTATCCCAAACAAACTCCTACCTATCGGCCCCTTATGAAGGCTTCCGATTTGTGCGACACTAAGGGAAGAGTTCTTGATTATTTTCCATGCAAAAAGGCTTTATTCAGCCCCCTCTTTGATCTAGCTTTGGATGGAATCAAGTGGCATTTGATTTGAAATTCAAAGGAAGTTTGAGTTTGAATCAAACAAGACCTTATCTCATCCTATATCCTTGGTTCGACAATCATTAAAAGGAGATGTTTTTTTGTGTGCCACCCTAGAGAAGAATTCTACTATAAGAAATCAGATAGAGAGAGGGGTCGAACATGCCTTGGGGCGTGAGGTTTGGGGTGGGCTTCTATTTCTTTGGCCTAAGCATTGGAGGAGATCCAACTCCTCTTTGGGTGAGAGACCTAGAATTATTCTGGGGTTTTTGGGTGAGGAAAAATACAAGAGAGAAAAGAGTTCTCCTCTGATTTTTTCTCCACCAACCAGCACTTCCTCTGATCCATCTTCGATGTTATAAGGGTTCGAGATGATCGAAGAAGAGGATCAAATTAGATCCACAATCAGAAGCTATCTATGTGAGCTAGCACTCCCATGGAAGGCTGATCGGTTCGAGAGTTTCATATGGATAATTTATAGAGGCCAGATACTCTGTATGGTTGCGAGCGACTAGCATAGCCTCAAATCAATGAGTTTCAATTGCGGTGTTCATCTACCCACACTCAGGTATAGGGTTCGAAACCGTAATAATTGTAGATATGATCTACTCCTTGTGCAAATTTTTTCACATACTTGTTGATTTTAAATTCAGATTTTTTTATGCATACTATATAATGTTATAGATTCTTTTATAGGTGTTTTAAGATTTGATCTTATACATATATTTTTAGATTAAAATATTTAATTTAGCTTTATTCTGCTGTGAAAATTTTGAAATACATACATGAAATCTTATCTTTTCTCATCAGTGGTATCAAAGCACTAGGTTCTTTATGACATGTATATCTATACATATAGTTTAAAATTTTATTTTAAATTGAAGTATGTGATGTTTATTTATGATGTTTATTATCTAATTTTGATTGACCAAAATACAATAATCAGATCTGAAATAATTTAGATTAAATCTAAATTAATTAGATTAGATGATCTGAGTAGTGTAGTAGTCAGATTGGGTAGATTGCTATGACCGTCTGATCATAGGAAAAAGTAAGATTTCATGACCCTCTCCTTCCATTCGATGAGATTCTCTTATGGCGTGTAGGGGTGCCCTTTTAACTCATAAAGATGAACAGTGAAAAGAAGTGATATCTAATCTAATAATTAAAATTATTTTAATCATCGATGTATAAAATAATTTTGAAAAAATTTAGCAATCTATTGCTATTCTGTCGAACTGAGCCGACTCAGTCTTATTTGAGTCAACTCAATTCGGGAGTTTGTCGATCTTATCCTTATTTGGGTCAACCCAGTATCCTTGTGTGTCAGCTTAGTTTCTTGCGAGCGATCTATTTTTGTATTAGAAACCCTAATTTATATATCACCACAGTGAGCGACTAAGTTTCAAAACTTGGTCTACCCACTTTGGTGAGTTGGCTCAGTCATTTAGAACTATTATATTGCATATAAATTTATTTATAAAAATATTTACAAAATTTAAAACTATTTTCAAATATTGAACCCTAATCCATGTTAGCCTCAAACTTAATTAAGAATTAAGTTGAACCTATTAGATCTATAATTATAAATTAAAGATCTAATGTCATTTGCATAAAATATGGGGGATGGGTTTATGGGTTAGTTGGATCAGGTCTTCCTAATTGGGTTAGACCTTAGGATTAGAATCAAAGAACTAAATAGAATAAATAGAGAAATTAATTAAGTCTAACTAAAAATTAAATTAGCTTAAATCAGGATTTCTCTAAAGTCAATACAATAGTTGTAGTTGGTCAAGTTCATGCCTTTGATTAGATCCAAATAGACTTTAATTTTAAGCTCAGTGGTTGAACCCAAGTCTATAAGCTAATCGAATTGAAATTAATTGACCAGTTGGTGTCTAAAGTAAGTTTGGCAGTCTTGATCGATAGTTATTAATTAGGAGCTATTCGTATAGATTGAGTTTATGGTGAGTTAGTGACATATCTCTTCCATCGATCTTACTTATTTGGCCAACATGGTGAATTATATTTTGATCAGATCACTTAATGATTAGGGTTAACCCATGCTCACTAGAAAATCAGTTGTGACTGATTTAGGTATCCCTAGTTCGACTTGTCTTTGTCCTCTTTATGACTTGATGAAGTCAGTGGGAGGATTTGTGGCTTGTCAGTTAGACTGACTTGTTTCTAGTTCACCTTGATCTGACTTGGTAAAGTCAGTGGGAGAATTATGATTAGCTGATCTATGTCTTTAATTTTATTAAATTATGTTAATCAAATCTTCTAAATTATTAGATCCATAAAATGAGCTAGTTATGGGGATAATTAGATCATAGCCTCTCACTAAAGTAAATGGTAATGGGTCCATTATTTCAGATTGACATTGTAGGCACCTTACGTCTGGTATTTTTCTGAATGATAAAATTATCATTTATTATATGATGACTCTGTTGTACTATCTGATAAATGATTAGATTGGTTGAGCCATACTCGAGCTTAACCATTCATTAGTTAGAATCACTGAGTAGGTTCATATTAATAGTTGGACCTAATCAGAACTTTCAGTGGAAGCCCTTAGCCTACTGAAACTTATTATTAAAAATTATTTAAAGAAATAATTAGTTGAAAATCTACCTGTAGATGTACATGGGTTGGCCGAGCTATATTCGGACCCGTATGCAATCTGTGTAGATTCTAGTACCTACTAAGGAATTAAGATAATTCTTCAAATTGGAGGTAGAGACTACCAATTCGTATAAAATAATAAAAAAATCTTTAGACTAAAGTCCATATCTTTAGACTTAATTAATTCATATACTCATTAGGTCTGTATTTTTTTTTTCAGAAATGACCAGTACCATGTCGCTCCACTCACTGTTTGATAGTGAGGAGCTTATTGGATCCAACTTTGATAACCAGTATAGGAAGTTGAACATTGGCCTTGAGCTCAATCTAGCTGAGAAGTCTAAAGCTGAACCGAGTCGACAGACTATGACCCAAATAGGCTAAAGAGAAATGAGTAATTAGTTACTGATCAAGGTGATAACACCTTATAATTTCTCTATATGTGACATTACTACCTGGGTATTAGATATCGAAAGTTCAGTTCATATTTGTAATTCATTACAAGGACTTCAAATTAATAGAAAATTTATGAACGACGAGAGATTCTTGAATGTGGGAGATGTAAGCCAAGTTCCAATCCTGACTTTAGGAGTCGTCGAGCTTGTTTTCAAATTCAATAGTATCATTTTGAGTAATTGTCACTATTGTCCATCTTTCTTGATGAATATAATCTCTATTGGTTTTTTGACCAAAGATAGTTATAGTTTATCAATAAAAAATAATTATTATGATATAATTATGAATGATGTTACAATAATATGAGGATAATTAAGAAATGGCATCTATATTTTTTTACAGCCTATGAGATTAATGTACACTCCAAATAAACATCCTAAGTTAGATAATGTCACAGATGCCTACCATTGACATTGTAGACTTAATCACATTAACAAGAATAGGATAAACATGTGAGCACAAGAGTATCCTCAATATCAATGATTGTGAAACTTTGCTAACTTGTGAGTCTTGTCTTCATGAAAAAATGACTAGGTCATCTTTACTAAAAAAAGTGAATGAGCCAGTGAAGTTCTAGATCTAATATATAGTGATGTATGTAGATCTATAAATATTAATGCTAGAAGAGGGTATACTATTTCATTATGTTCACAGATGATCTATCTAGATATGGATATGTCTACTTGATGAAATATAAGTCTGAATCATTTGAAATATTCAAATGATTCCGTAATGAAGTAGAAAAATAAACTAAGAAAAATATTAAAACTCTTTGATCTGACTAAGGAGGTGAATATTTTTCTAGTGAATTTCTAATATATTTAGGAGAGAATGAGATTTTCTTATAATGGACTTCTTCAGGGACACCACAGCATAATGGCATCTTAGAAAGGAGGAATCAAATCCTGTTAGATATGGTTCAGTCCATGATAGGATTTACAAGTCTGTCGATCTTTTTTTGAGGATATGCACATGAGATGGCCTATTTTATGCACAATAATGTTTCGAGCAAGTCAGTTAGTAAAAATACTATATGAGATATGATCAGAATGTAGGCCGAACCTCTCTTATCTTAAGATTTGGAGATGTCCGGCTTATGTCAAACGATTACAGACCGACAAGCTCGGAGCTAAGTCCGATAAGTGTTATTTTGTAGGGTATCCTAAGAAAATGAGGGGATATTACTTTTACCTTCCTACTGAATAAAAGATGTTTATCAGTAGTAAGACACACTTTTTGGAAAAAAAGTTTCTTAGTGAAGGAACAAGTGCCCCTAAAGTTGAGCTTAATGAAGTTCGACAAGTAGAAGAACTGACACCAATGATTAAACTTGAATCGAATTTGATGAGATCAAATTCGGAGCCCAATGTAGAATCACTTTTAAGGTGATTCGGTAGAGTACCACATCAATCGGATAGATACTATGATTTTTTGATTCGAGACAGTGATCCTGTTGAGCTCGATGAGAACGATGATGATCCGATCATCTATATGGATGCAATGCAGTGGTCTGACTTTGAGAAATGACTTGAAATCATGAAGTTCGAAATGGAGTCCATGAAGATCAATGATATGTGGGTATTAGTTGATCCACCTGAAGGGATAAAACCCATAGGGTGTAAGTTAGTCTTCAAAAGAAAAAGGGACACAAATGGAAAGGTGTAGATCTATAAAGTCCTTCTGGTTGCCAAAAGATATCATCAGCATTATGGTATTGACTATGACAAGATGTTTTCTTCTATGATAATGCTCAAGTCCATTCGAATCATGTTTGCGATAGCAGCACATCTGGACTATGAAGTCTGATAAATAGATGTGAAGATAGCTTTTTGAAATAGAGAGTTGAATGAAGAAGTGTATATGATACAACCTGAAGGGTTCACATCCACAGATGAGTCTAAGTATGCAAGCTTCAAAGATCCATTTATGGATTGAAGCAGACATCTCAGAGTTGGAACATATATTTTGATAAAGTGATTAGAACTTATGGCTTCGTTAAGAACGAAGAGGAACCCTGCATATACAAGTGAGCTAATGGTTCAATGGTTATATTTTTTATTTTATATGTGGATGATATTCTCTTAATCAAAAATAATATTCCTATATTATAGAGAATAAAAGTGTGGCTGTCGTCACAGTTCTTCTTGAAGGATTTGGGAGAAGCAGCCTACATCCTAAGGATGAAGATCTATATAGATAGATCTAAGAGGCTACTTGGGCTCTCCCAGTCTATATACATAGATACTATGTTGAAACAGTTTAGCATAGAGAAGTTCAAGAAAGACTATCTTATGATAGGCCATGGAATATCTCTTTTGAAGAAAGATTGTCTAACAACCCTTCAAGAGAGAAAGCGTATGAGTAGAATTTTATATACCTCGATAGTGGATTCTATAATGTACGCCATGATATGTATGAGATCGAATGTGGCATACTCATTAGGGGTAGTGAGCAGATACCAGTCAGATCCAAATGAAAACTATTGAAAGGTTGCAAAAACCATCCTTAAGTATTGGAAAATACTAAGGATCAGTAGCTCATTTTTGGAGAATTTGACTTGAAATTCATGGGATACACTGATTTTAGTTTTCAGTCAGATCATGATGATAGCAAGAGCATGTCTGGATACATATTTATCTTGAATGATAGAGCAGTCTGTTGAAAAAATTTTAAGCAACATACTGTGGCTGACTCAATATGCGAGGTGGGGTATATCGTGGCATCTGATGCTGCAAAAGAAGCTGTGTGGCTGAGAAAGTTCATCAGCAAGCTTAGAGTGGCACCCTCTATTGATGGTCGAATTTTGCTCTACTATGACAGTACTGTAGTCATAGCTCAGGCAAAGGAGTCGAAGGCATATCAGCGGACGAAGCATATTCTATGTCACTAACACTTTGTCCGAAAGATCGTGGATCGAAGTGATATCGAACTTCAGAAGATCGATAGAAAGAAAAACCTGATCGACCCATTTACTAAAGCCCTTACGGTCAAGATGTTCGAATACCATAAATTGAAGATGGATATACGATACTGTACCGATTGGCTTTAGTCCAAGTGGGAGTTGTTGAAAAATATGTTCCAAAGCCAATCATCAGTCTATTGACAGTTATGCTAATTGGTGTAAGTATATATGAATTAATCATTAATAAAATATTATTTGACAGTTTTCATCATAAGTTGTACATCTTTATTTACGAACTCCTGTATTGTGATGAAGTCCTTAAAACTATTTTATTCGATAAAGGAGGATTTATCGTTTAGTCCTTAAACTTGTTCACGACTAAATGATATATTTATTATAAGAACGATAATTGTATCAAGTATAGATCATTATGTGCCATAGAGTTAGTTATCTTCTTAACCAAGGAGCGTGGAGATGCTGGTATGGCATGTAGGCAAAATATAGATATACATTTCACTGAACGTGACTAACTCCGGAGTACTCTACTGTCAAGAGTTACTCTGAAGGGATATGGGTATAAGTATCCCTCCAATCTGAAATCACCATGGTAACTTGCAAGCAACTCACTATACTTTGGTATCGGACTATCTAAATTTTTAATTCAAGATCGAAAGGTTTTTAGGTACCGTCAAGCACTTGTGAAGTCAGTGCATGAGTCAAGATGGGATTGACCACTCCAAAGGATTGGAGAGAATGCTTTGTATTTCAATTTAGTATAACTTTGGCCAGGACAATCCTTGTAAGGAGTCACAAAATTTATTAGACTGAGACACATAATGGATGTACTGTTAAGAGTTGACAGTTTAAACTCTAAATCATCTTGAGCATCAAAGGTCAAAGAGATGAACTATACAGCAACCATATGCTAGTAGGTTCTGAGTATTACTTTGCATATATTTGGCCTATCTGGACATCAGATACATTGCTAGATAGTTATTTTGATGGGTATAAAAATATGTTCCTATGCTACTGACTTAGGTTCGAATCTATGAGGTCACACACAATAAAAATTTCTCTCCAATCAATTGGTAGATCGACGATTGAGAATCATCTGAGAGTAAAATTGTTGATACGATTAATGATTAATCCTATGTAATAGTTGCAATAATATTATTCGCTAAATGTTAGTAAAATTTAGGAGGATTAATTAGCAATTAGATTGCTAATTAACTCAATTTGATTAAGCATTAAAGTCTGGATCAAGTCTAATTGAATTAGATTTAATTAGGTCAAGTCCGATTAGATTATGAGATGACTTAATCGTTAAAAGAGAATTAATCCTGATTTGATCAGAACTATAGCTTAGTTAATTCTCTGATTCGATCAGATTTAATTGAGGCCAAAGGAACCTATGTAGATTAGGTTCATCGTGGTCTATTTAGGTCTAATTAAATTGGATTTGGATGAAATCTAATTAAGGACTTAGTTGACTAAACCCTAGTCCAATGTGATTGGACTTCCTCCCTTGCACCACTCTCCTTTCTTCATGCCATGCTCTCTTCGCTAAATCTAATTTAGCATGAGTTTGTACCATGATAAATGCCCCATGTGATCGCCCATTAGGGATAGGATAGGGTTAGTTTTAGTTTGAATTTGATTTGAACTAAAGTCCTTATCCCAAATAAACTCCTACCTGTCGGCACCTTGTGAAGGCTTTCGGTTTGTACGACTCTAAGGGAAGAGTTCTTGATTATTTTTCATGCAAAAAGGCTTTGTTCAGCCCCTTATTTGATTTGAAATTCAAAGGGAGTTTGAGTTTGAATCAGACAAGACCTTATCTCATCCAACATCCCTGGTTCGGCAACCATTAAAAAGAGATGTTTTTTTGTGCACTACCCTAGTGAAGAATTCTACAATAAGAAATTAGATAGAGAGAGCGACCGAACATACCTTGGGGCATGAGGTTTGGGGTGGGCTTCTAGTTCCTTGACATGAGCATTGGAGGAGATCCAACTCCTCTTTGGGTGAGAGACCTAGAATTGTTCTAAGATTTTCGAGTGAGAAAAAAATACAAGAGAGAAGAGAATTCTCCTCTAATTTTTCCTCCACCATCTAGCACCTTCCCTAATCTATCTTCGACATCGAAAGGGTCCAAGGTGATCGAAGAAGAGGATCAAATCAGATTCACCATTAGAAGCCATCTATGCAAGCTAGCACTCCCGTGGAAGGTTTGAGGGCTTCATGTGGATGATCCTTAGAGATCGGATACTCTGTGTGACTGCGAGCGACTAGTAGAGTCTCAGATCAATAAGTTTTAGTTATGGTGTTCATCTACCCACACTCGGTATAGGGTTCGGAACCCTAGTAGCTGTAGATATGATCTTCTCTTTGTGCAGATATTTTCACATGCTTGCTAATTTTAAATTCAGATTTTTTTCATGCATACTATATCATGTCATAGATCTTTTTATAGATATTTTAAGATCTGATCTTATACATGTATTTATAGACTAAAATATTTAATCTAGCTTTATTCCACTATAAAAATTTTGAAATGTATACATGAAACCCTACACTTTTCTCATCAATGGTATCAGAGCACTAGGTTTTTATGACATGTATATCTATACATATAGTTTAAAATCTGATTTTAAATTGAAGCATGTGATGTTTATTTATGATATTTATTATCTGATTTTGATATGATCTAAATGTAATAATCAGATCTAAAATAATTTAGATTAAATCTAAATTAATTAGATTAGATGATCTGAGTAGTGTAGTAATCAGATTAGGTAGATTGCTATGGCTGTCTGATAATAAAAAAAAGTAGGGTTTCATGGCCCTCTTCTCCCATTCGATGGGATTCTCCTATGGCATGTAAGGGTGTCCTTTTTACCTATGAAGATGAACAGCAAAAAGAAGTGACATCTAATTTAATGATTAAAATTATTTTAATTATTGATGTGCAAAATAATTCTAAAAAAATTTAGCAATCTATTACTGTTCTGCCAAACTGAGCCGACTCGGTCATGTTTGAGTCAACTCAATTTGGGAGTTTGTCAATCCAATCCTTGTTTGGGTCAACCCAGTACCCTGGTGTGTCGGATTAGTTTCTTACTGAGTCGACCCATTTCTATATTAGAAACCCTGATTTATGTATCACCACAGTGAGCCGACCAAGTTTCAAAACTTGGTTGACCTACTTTGGTGAGTCGATTTAATCCAGAGATGAGCCAACTTAATCATTCAGAACTATTATTTTATGTATAAATTTATCTATAAAAATATTTAATAAAATTTAAAACTATTTTCAAATATCAAATCCAAACCCATGTTAGTCCGAAACTTAATTAAGAATTAAGTTGAACCTATTAGATCTAGAATTATGAATTAAAGATCTAATGTCATTCACATAAAATAGAAGGATGGATTTATGGGTTAGCTGGATCAGATCCTCCTAATTGGGTTAGACCCTAGGGTTAGAATCAAAAAACTAAATAGACTAAATAGAAAAATTGATTAAGTTTAACTAAAAGTTGAATTAGATTAAATCAGAATTTCTCTAGAGTCAATAAAATAGTTGTAGTTGGTCTAATCCATAGCTTTGATTAGACCCAAATAAACTTTGATCTTGAGCTCAGTGGTTAAAACCAAGTCTATAAGCTGATCGAATTGAAACTAATTAACCAGTTGGTATCTAAGATAAATTTGGCAGTCTTGATCGATGGTCATTAATTGGGAGCTACTCACATAAATTGCGTCTATGATGAGTTAAGGGCATATTCTTCCCACCGATCTCACTTATCTGATCAATATGGTAAATTATATTTTGATCAGATTACTTAATGATTAGGGTTGACCCATGCTTACTAGAAAATCAGTTGTGACTGATTTAGGTGCCTCTAGTTCAACTTATCTTTGTCCTCTTTATGACTTGATGAAGTCAGTGGGAGAATTTTTGACTTTTCAGTTGGATCGACTTATTTCTAGTTCACCTTAATCTTGACTTGATGAAGTCAGTGGGAGAATTATGATTTACTGATCTGTGTCTTTTAATTCTATTAAATTGTGTTAACCAAATCTTCAAAATTATTAGGCCCATAAATGAGTTGGTTATGGGAATAACTAGATCATAGCCTCCCATTAAGGTGAATGGTAATGGATCTATTATTTTAGATTGACATTGCAGGTGCCTTACGCCTGGTGTTTCTCTAAATGATAGAATTATCATTCATTATATGATGACTCCTATTATACTATCTGATGAATGATTGGATTGACTGAGCCATACTCGAGCCTAACCATTTATTAGTTAGAATCACTGAGTAGGTTCATGTTAATGGTTGGATCTAACCGGGACTTTCAGTGGAGGTCTTTAGCCTACTAAATAAAATCTAGGGTAAAACTTATTGGCTAAAAATTATTTAAAAAAATAATTAGTTGAGAACCTACCCATAGATACATATGGATTGGTCGAGCCATACTTGGGCCTGTATACAGTCTGTATGGATTTTAGTATCCACTAAGGAATTAAAATAATTTTTCGAATTAGAGGTTGAGGTTATCAATTTGTATAAAATAGTGAAAGAACCTTTAAACTAAAGTCTATGTCTTTAGGCTTAATTAATTCATATACCAATTAGGTCTGTATTTTTTCTTTTTTTAGAAATGGCCAGTACCATGTTGCTCCACTCACTGTTTGACGGTGATTGGATCCAACTTGGATAACTAGTATCAGAAGTTGAACATTGATCTTGAACCTAATCTAGTTGAGAAGTCTAAAGCTAAATCGAGTCAGGCAAACTATGACCCAAATAGGCTAAAAGAAAATGAGCAATTAGTTGCTGGTCAAGGTGCTTATATGATAACAACTTGTAATTTATCTATATGTGACACTACTATCTGGGTATTGGATACCGAAGTCCAATTCACATTTACAATTCATTGTAAAGACTTTAAGTTAATAAAAAATTTAAGAACGGTGAGAGATTCCTGAATGTGAGAGACGGAAGTCAAGTTTCAATCCTGGCTTTAGGAGTCGTCGAGCTTATTTTCAAATTCAATAGTATCATTTTGAGTGATTATCACTATTATCTCTCTTTCTTGATGAATATAATCTCTTTTGGCCTTTTGACCAAAGATGGTTATAGTTTATCAATAAAGAATGATT